>NW_022900926.1:7611954-7621065 GCF_012274545.1 Fukomys damarensis
TTTTTTTTTTTTTTTTTTTTTTTTTTTTTTGTACCAGCGATCCAACTCAGGACCTTGCACTTTCAAGACAAGCACAGTTAATCCCTGGTCCTAGCTAATTTATTTTTAATAATGGTAATAGATTAGATAAATTGCCCTCCAAGCCTCGTACATTTAGAAGGTGACTGGATTGAGAGGGCATTATACATGACTTGCTCTTCGGGTGGGATCTGCTTGGAAGATCTGCTTGGGGGTGTGACTTGGAAGAGTGTGTCTTCCTCCTCAAGTCCTCCTTGATGCTCTCTGCCTCCTGGCAGCTGTGAGGTGAGCAGCTATTCCTATGCCAGGGCCCTGTGCCTTACTCTCCTGTTTCGGAGCCAGTCAACCATGCCCCGAAACATGAACCAAGACAAACCTCTCCACCTTTCAGTTGTGGGTGCTGTGCCCCAGAAATGGGGAAAGTGACAAAGATGACAAACGTGTCAGTTTTCTCTAGCACTTAAGGTGGAGACAAAGGACCTTAAAGGAGTTTATTTCTAGACTTGGCTTCTAGATTTTTGCCACAATGATAAATAATCTTAGAATTACGAACTATGAAAATTCTATTTTGCTAAAATGTTATAAGATTTAATTATGCCAATCCAATTGACTAGAATATGCTATTTAATTTTCTTTCAAGTTAATTTCAAGCTGATCGAGTTTGCTTTTGAACTATGGTCTAAGAAATGTAACCATCCATCCTACAAATGCCAGAGATTGGGTGAGAGAATATTGCAGACTCATACAGGTCCATCATCCTTACTGGAAAATAAATTTAGACCTCTTTTTTAATTGTAGGCCAATAAAATGACATGTTGGTATATAAAGAAAAATAGATCATCTTAATTAATACAAAATCTCAAAGCCCAGTTGTGTTCTCACTAAGTAAAGAATATGTATAAATAAAATATTTAGCTTTCAGAGACTATACTTATGGTCTTAAATATCTTCATTACTGAAAATAGTTCTGGATTTGAAGACACCAACTTTACATTTTGTTATCTTGTATATAAATTAACGGAACTTCCTTCCATGCAAAAGGAGTTCAGGAAGACACTACTAGCATATCTAGACTGCACAATTTCCTACTTCGTCTACTGCAAGGTGCTACGACTGCATATGGTATCTGTGACTGCAGCAGATTATGTTTAGACCAGCAATCAAGATATTCTATTAATTCTAGCATTTATTATATTAGATTTCCAAAACTTAAGCTGCATTAATTGAAGTGGTAACTAATTTTATCAGGACAAAACTGTGGCTCTAGGAGTCAGAAATACAGAAATGCCATGTAAGTAATAAGATGGGCTTAACATTTAAGACATTGAAGCACAGCAAGGTTTGGCATTTGTTACACTGCCTCCTCCATTCAATGACCTCTAGTGCAGGGTTGGATTGGCAATGTTCGAATGGCCAGGGTGAGTTGAAAAGTGGACAGTGTGATTGTGGCCAGAAAATCAATTCCGAACTGAGCATCAGAGCTTGGCCACGAAGCACAGAACACAAGCTCTAAGAACATCACACAGCACTCCGAGTCAGCTGTCCATCCTCCGAACCGTGAAAGGGAATCCTGAGGATTCCAGGTGGTCAGATGTCCACTTCAGACTCCAGTGCTCCTTACATTTCGGTTACAATATGAAATGTGGTAGCGATTAGGGACAGAGCTGGCGCACGCTGCTGCGTGCGACACAATTTCCCAGCAGTCACCAGTCCTGAGGGCGCTGGGAATCAGTGCAGCCCTCTGCTCTCACATCTAACTGAGTGCAAGCTTGGGATTCATGGGCTGATGCTGTCAGGGATTTAAAACTGGACCCCAAAGAAGAGAACTTCTCTCATTGAGAAAGAAGAAAGTTCATAGCCAGCCATCTAGAGACTATATTCTGCAGGGGCTCTTTGACCAGCCAACTTATATCTCTAAATAATTAAAACATGAAAACTGGTCATTTTCAAAGTTTCGATGTCCAGGGAAGATTTCTCTCTGGTGTTTGGTCTTCATCCTAACCTGTTATGCACAGAGCTATGTCAACATATCACAGTTAATAGCCATTGGATGTAGCCTCTAGGGATTGGGATGGTAGAAGGTGCCATGCTGTGTAGAAAAATCGTGGAATACATGGCACACGACAGCTGATATCATAAAATAGGACTCACGGGTTGCATTTTGCTTACAAATATTTTTATTGCAGTTATTTGAACTCAATAAAATATAATGAGGTTCTCTTAGCCTCTGGGCAAAACTGACACAGAATTTAATTTGCAATAGCAAAGGCGCAAAATGTTCTTGGGGGAAATTCTGCTGTGCTGTATGAATACACAGCTCTTACTGACAGGTCCTTGGAAATCCTTCTCGTAAGGTTCCTGTGGAAGTGAGTAGGCAATGCTCATAATACCATGGGAATGAAGTAGTGTGCTCACTGTTTGACATAATAATCTAAATTGCTGCTAGACCCCAATTTCCTCCCTAAAGGTCAATATTTTCATTTTTTTCAAATTCTAGCTAAGGGCACTGGTAAAAAAAGCAAAACATGTGTGGAGTGGCCCTTGCAAGGAAATTTGCTTTTAAACAGATACCATTTGAAATTGACTCTAAGTTACTTTTTTGGTGGTCAGTACATGACCTACCACAGTCATGAGAACCAGAGGTGAAGGTGACTTTCAGTAAATGGGATAGAGAATTTTTTTTCTTCCTGAAGAGTCAGGATTACGTGACCTTATAAATTGGTCTCATTACAGAGCTACTGACAGACAGACATATTGGTTGCTGCCAGTAGGCATATGGGCTGAAATTGTGGGGGGGGAGCTGAGGGGAGAACAGATGGAGCCAGGAAGCAGTGATGGACGGGCCCCTCACACAGAGCCCAGCTGGTGGGGAGCAGGTCATGTCTGTTACTGCTCAGCTGCAAAAGATAAGAATGTCAGCTGTGGGGAAGGTGACATCCATCAATCAGCTTCTTCATTACAGCAGAAATGAGCCTTGCAGACTGGGGGTGGAGGAAGGGAGCTGGTCACCTCACACCCCACAGGTGGCAACTCGGAAGGAAGGGGCCTATCTTTCACATTGCCAGAGGGAAGAAGACTGTGCCTGCCATGATTTAGCTGTTGTAGGTCCTTTGGAGAAAAATCCAGTTGACGGTTTGAAGCTTATTTTCAATCATTTTATTTTATTTTGAGCAAAATACTTCATGAATGTCACACTTAGTAATCTAAGAAGGCAAGTGACATTATATTATAAAATTTTGCAGGTGAACTGCTAGGTCTCTTTATGGCAATATCCAAGTCAAATGGAACTGGGGCAGAGAAGGTACCTTGGGGCTTCTGGAATGTAAACACCTCAACAGTGGTAATTCGTTGGTCTTTCTCATCTCTGATACTTAAGTGCCCAAAAGTGAGGAATCACGAGTATTTATTGAATGAAATATGTCAAAATTATAAGAAATATTTCAAAATGGTTTTAAATTCCAAGACATTATATTTTGTAACTCTTTCCCTGGGATTTTTATCACTTTATCAGCTCCTCTTTTCAGTTTGAAGTTCCTGGAGATATGAAAGCAACTGCTATAAGAAACAACAGGAAATGGAATATTTGACCCGGAAATAGTTAACAGCCATAATAAAAATGGAAAAGAGTAGCTGAAGTCTCACATTCCAGTGAGAATATGGTGGACTTTGGGGAAAGAAGTGCTTCTTTTATTCTAGGGAGGCTATCCTTCTAGGATACATAATACTGAGAGACTCGGTACGCTTCAGAAACCATAAGAACGGAATATAATCTGTCTTATTGTATAACGCTCCATATAATGCCATGAAAATTATGTTAAAACAATGCAGTTACATGAGTATTTTCTATTTAGAGAATTTTCTAACACAATTTCAGAAACTAATTTGGTTTTCTCAAGTATTCCACAGATACAATAACCACAGAAGTTTCATTTTGTTTGAAAACATTTTACTTTATAATACATTTTTCAAGAGTGACCCATATTTATTCCTTTAAATATTTTTAGTGAAACAGGGTCACATGGAAAAAAGAACAGTCTCAGAAATCACAAGAGTAAGTAATTGAAGTTATTAAATCAATAATAACTATTATTAATATAGAAGAATTTATGAAGAATGCAGGTGTTACTGATTTGTAGATATATTTGACAATTACTGACCTGATTATACATGTTAAATATCTAAAAGTTTACTTATATTTTAGTTTACCTTCTGGTTGGAAATTAACAATAGGTCACCTAATGGTAGTAAAATAAACTTTTTGAGGTTTACTAGCAAATCAACTTTTTAAGTGTATATTGTTTAAAAATGTTTTCTATTAAGAGATTCTATTACATAATGCAACACCATGAACTTAGTTTGCGTATCCTAACAGGTTAAGTGTCTATTTATGCAATTAGACCAGATTTTGGACAATTTCAAAAGAGTTTTTGCAGCTTGAACGTGTGTCTGTGTTTAAAGTGTGTGTGATGACTGATTCACACAAAGCTTCACTCCAGTGACCTCCTGGACCCTTGAGGACACACTGCTGACCTCAGTGAGGGATAACCTAGGGGGTCCCTAATTGTTATGGTTTGAGTATGGCGTTTGTGGTCCCCCAAAGGCTCATGTGCTGGGTGCTTCGTCCCTGCTATAGTGATCTTTAGGAGGTAGAACCCTGTCAGAGGGAGTGAGGTAGGATGGAAAAAAGATAAGCGTAGGTAGAAAGGAGATAAGAATGATCAGAATTTTAAAATTGTATTTTTAAGAAAAACTACAGTTTTGGGACACAAAAGTTACTTAAGCTGTTTTCTTTTTGGGGGAACAGAAAAATTCCTCAAGGTCTTAAAGATGCAAAAAAAGTAAGCTGTAAATTGGGTGCTGGGCCATGCTTTGCACCTGTACATGAATTACACTTCCTTCCAAAGACCTCCATCCACAGGAAAGCAATATTAATGGACAGCATATCTTCCTTTCCAAACACATGAAATGGCTTGCATTCTGATGCGCCCAGCATATCCCCCAGTCTCCCCCATGTTCTATTTCTATGAGGGCATGCTTTTAAAATTTCTGTGCAATGAATTCCTCCATAGCTCTTACTGACACATCTGAAAGATTATTTTCCAGTGGCAGGAGTTAGAAAACCCACAACTCAATTCTATGGGTAGGGTGGGTTTAGGGACCTTGGAGGACCTTTCTGGTGACAGCAGCAGTGGAAAATGGTTAAGTTATTGGGGGTGCCACCTTTGGAAGGGATGAATGTAGTTTTCAAGGGACTCTGCTTAGCTCCCTTGCTGGGAAGACATAACAATAATAATAAAAATCAGCAGGGATCTCTCTGGCTTCTTGTTTCATTGTATGATCTGTCCCTCTAATACATGCTGTCCACCATTTTGAGACACAGACTAGAGGGTCCTTGTGAGAAGATCTGGACCCCAAACCTGTCCATGCAGACTTAGATGATCTCATTAAATATAATTCCCTTTTTCTTGTGAGCCCACTTGAACATTAAAATAGTTAATGCATGAAAACACATATCATAGTGTCTGGAACACAGCACTCGTGGGTAGTTTTGTTTTGGTTAATACTGTAGTTCAATTCTTAAACATCACAAGAATTAATGCTTTTTTAATTCCTACTCTTAAAAACTTCCTCGACAAAAATCAAGGAACTCAGTCAATTTTCCATTTTCACTTCTTTCTCTCTTCTTTTCCTTTTTCATCTTCCTCTGTCTCTCCATCTCTCCTTCTTTATTTGCTCCTCTCCTTCTCTTCTGCCTTTTTTTCCTTCTTTCCTTCCCCCTTCCTCTCTTCCTGTCTTCCTTCTATACATCTGTGTATAATTTCAGATATTTACTATATAAGAATCAAAACTTTTGTAGGTAAGACACCTAAAAGTAAACTATTGTGGGTTTCACTGTATGTAAGCATAGCACTTTATGCTATCTAAATTTTACCATAAGAAGAAAAATTCTTCATAAGGAAAATGCACAATATTAATATGATTTGTCTCCAGTAAAATGCAGATGAGAATCTGAGTTTGAGTATCTTTTCACTTAGTGATATTAACCATCAGGTACGTACTCATGACTGATTCCAAATACGCCTTCTTCCAGACTTCCTAGTAATGCATAGAACTGTCAAGTTTGTGATTCTCCTAAAATGTAGAGTGCCATTTTTCCTGAATACATTTCCTTCTCCCAAATGTATCACATACTAATGCTGGTATTTATTGATGTAAGCTCTCTGGCCATTTCGATTAGAAATGTGTGTCAGTCCCCTACCAAGAAACCTCCCTCCAACTTGCTGATTCAATCTGTGTGCAACTGTTTTCATTCTTATCCATCCTAAAATAACAAAGAAGGGAAAATAGTCAAAGTCGATGTGCTCCAGCACTTCTATATCTATATGTTGCATTTGTGATTGGAGCCTTCAGCTACCATTGTAGGGAAATTGAAAACTGACCATAGAGGAGAGCACAACCACAATCTGGATTATTTTTCAAATATTTTAGGTTTGGCAAAAATGAAAAGATTTGTTGCCAAGCCCCTTTCCTCTTAATTTAAAAAAATCATGTGTATTTCAAGGGAAATTTAATCCACATGTTTCTGATTCATTTGCACTTAAGTTGTCAAACAATTTTGTAATTGTAAGTCTCTATCTTTTTCTTTCCACAGAAAGTTGAGTTTGCCTAGCATGTATAAACTGTAACCTTTCAGAAGAATAAACTGAATTTTAAAATCAGAAAGGAAAAATAGGGATGGGCAAAAATGTATGCTCCTCACATGCTCTTGGGAAAAGAAAATAGTTTTGGGTGTTGTGACCAATCCTTTTGATGTAGGCACTCATTTGCCCTTGAAAATAGGTGGGGTTTTTCCTCCAGTGAAAAGAGTTTTTACACTTTAAATCAGGCAAAAAGAGGTGCTAAATAACCAAGAATGTAGGAAGATTCTGTTTCTTTAAACTTATGGGTGAATATGGTCATGAATAATATTGGCATTTTCTTTTATAACAAAAACTTACTTTAAATTTTGCAATTGCCACAATTAGATTTATTTGCACACATCAACTTCTCACCCGAGGTGTGAGCTAAACAAGCAAAAGTTTAGGCTTTGTTTCTCCAAATGGTGTATCTAAAGTTAGTTTTTTACAAATTGGCACAGAGAAAATACAGGATTTTTTTAAGCCACTCTACATGTCCTTTTTCTTCAAACAGCCCAGAAATTTCAATATCTCCAGGAATTTTCAAACACTGAAAGTTACCATACTAGAATGCTCCATTTGGGAACATTCAGAACTTTGGTTTTATGAGAATTCTGCACTAGTTACTCCCATTTGGAGCTCTTAGCAAGTGCTAATTCAGAACACTTCCTCCTTTATCCTGAGTTCAAACCATTTGGACTGCTTATTATCATGTACCCAGGAAAACTCAATCTGTTGTGTTAATTAGTTATATAAACACACTTTATAATTGTGGAGATGAAGCAGAACTAGACAACTGGGGAGGTGAGAAAAGATCAAAGATCTCCCTTAATAAATTGTTATGGTAATTAGTGTTGTCTTGTAGTTCTTCTGCAGGGGGTCTTTTAAACTCAACCTTGGGAAACCCTGGCTTAGGGAACAAGGAAGCTACCCAAGGCAAAAACACATCTTGCTAAACTCCCAAAAGTGAATTACAGTCAATGCAGTGAGAGGAAAAGACTACAGAAAAAGGGAGAGAAAAAGTGCTATGAATTCCTCTAGGGGAGCCCCACCCTCTTCAATAGTTTAAAAATAAAATATGGAAAAGAACTGTGTGATTGTACGTAGGCTATTTTTATAATAGAAAGTTATAAAGAGTCCCCGTCTCTACCAACACAGTTTCAAAAACAATCAGGGTATTGCAGAATCTGTGCTTCTCGAAAAATGTTTTTGAAAATAATTTAAAATAACCAAGACCTCTGGAAGAAACCGCAGCTCCGTTAACATTACCTGGACTCCCTCCTGCCTTAAACAGAGGATATATTGACATATTTGACCTCTCTTCTTACAGTTAGAGAGGCCATGCACAACAGCAAAGAGTTTTGTCTAACTGCTTTCTACTCCTTTGTTCAGTGACCGCCTGACTGATTGAATAAAGGAATGAACAGATAGTAGTTTACTAAACATTTTTTAAAAACCAGCTCAGTGGAATTTTTCTACCACATAAATGTAGTAGAATGGCCTCAAGCAAGTCACTTAATCTTTCTGAAATTCTGTTTTCTCCTCTGTGTATGTGGTTACTATTTACGTAGTTATTCTTGTCTACCTTTCAGGGTTGTGTCAGGATTAGAGGTGATTTACACAACTCCCCGCCAAAGCCCCTGGCTCTCAGATGTTCTGTCAGCTGTGGCTATTCTTTTGTTGATGTCTTTATCACTTTCTTCCCCCATTTGTTTTTATAGGAGCTGAGGACCATTAAAACTCTTTGACTTAGTATCATCACTCCTTATCCTTTACCTGGCTCCTCTAGTTTTCAAATTTTAGTCCTGTTAACTTTATTCTGTATTCCTGGTTGTTAGTCACTACAAACAAATAAAATAATATTCTTTATAAAAATTTAATAATTTTAGGGAACACAGAATCTTTCTAGGACTATTCTGTAGCTTTTTCCTCCAGGACCCACACATCTGTAAATTACCACTTATTTTCCCAGTTTCCATATATACAGTACAGTATGGTGTGAGCAGGGTGGGTATTCTTATTTCCGGGCATTGATTTTCCAAACCCACAGACAGAAACTGTGCACTTTGCCCAGTGTTTTCAGATGGATTCCCTGCAGCCGAGGTAGAAGTGGACTTGTCCCAAACCAGGGTCTAGGATTTGCTTCCTTCACAACTGCAGCCTACTCCCTCTCCCTGGCTGTCAGCCTCACATGGGGATTTCAAGACAGCACTGGCATCGAAAGACAAGACCAGAAGTTAAAGGCTGCCACTGGGAAGGAAGAGAATTCTAGACTCTCAAAGGCTACCAAAGGGTGCACAATATGACAGTATTTTGAAATCTGTTTCTTGAATTTTTTTGTCCTTATAATTTATCATGAATATACGTTTCTATCATTGATGTCCAAGCATCATTTTAATGATCTCACTATATATAT
>NW_022900926.1:7621159-7652343 GCF_012274545.1 Fukomys damarensis
CACTATATATATATATATATATATATATATAATATATATATAAACATTACTATTAAAACCATCCTTTCTCAACAGATGTAATGGAAAAATCTCTATATTTAAGCAAAAATTAAAAACCTAGGTTTTTCTCATAAACAAGAGAATGGGAACTGATAGTTTTAGTCTTTTCCTTACCAAATGACTCATTTTAAATTTTTGTTTTTTATTCTTTTCTCTCAGGTAAACCTTATACATAAAAGCACACATATAAACAATAGATTCATCTCAGTAACCTGGTATTCCACTTAAAAACAACAACAACAACGACAACTTTATTTTGTTCTACATTTTCTTCCTTCAACACCTAGCACATTGCTTCTCAAACAAGAGCTGTCAGCAGATGCTCGTTGGATAGGTGCGCAAATGAAGCTTAATCACACACAAGTACCACCTTCAGAGAAAGGTGATTGGACTTTTGCCAGCTTGCTTGCTTTGCATTCGGGAACACACTGGCTGATGTCGGTCCATTTAAGCTGTTGTGTCCTTAGACGTCAAGGCAACCGAGAACCAGGTGGGTGCTCAGCGGTACACAGATCACCCAGGTCAGAATCCCGTGGAGCACTGAACACAGATGTAGACCTGGACCTCATCCCAGCTCTGCTGATAGAGTGTCTGTGCTTAGAGCCAATAAAGTCTGAAGACTACTTCTGGATGGGGTCCACAACCAAGGAAATCTTGCACAGTAATTGATAAAAAAAAATGTGGGGAACATTTGCACTTCCCAGTATGGGTGGAATTAATCCCAGGGCAGAGCAGGACTGGGAGTGGGGGGACTTGATCTGAGTTTGCACAAAGACGATACTCCCTTCGTGGTTAGAGGATGGTAAGGATCTCTGGAGGGTAAAGAACTCAAGTTTGAAAGGCAGTTTTGCTTTGCATGGAAACAGTTTCATTGTGTAATTCTAATCACAGGAGGAAAAATTAGAGCAACAACTCAAATTTATAAGTTTCTTCTGACTCCTAGTTCTCTTTGTGTTTGTGGCATACTATTATGCATAAGTTTATTTCTACGCTTTTGGCTCACAACAAGGCTTTTGGAGACAGACAAGTTTGTGCAGGTATTGTTCAATCTACACAAGCATTAATTACAGCACTTTGCCCAGTCAACCTGACAGACCCAAACACCAATCTAATTACTTTTTGCAGGAAGATGTGAAAATTAATATGGCATGTAGGTGCTGTTGGTTCCAATTAAAATCAATATCTGTCCTGATTGGTGCCTCTTGTCTCTATGACAGCGAGGGAGCCGGCTAAGGGGCCACATCTGCTCCTCTTTCCCAAAGGGGCTCCGAACAAGTGAATGACCTGCAGTGTTTATTATTAAGTTTTCAAAGGGAAAGTTGTTTTGGTCTAATTGAAGCAATAATATGCGAGAGGTTATTTCTGGTCAGTTCCCTGCTGTTTTCACTCTGGAGAATATTTTCCAGGTGTTCTCCGTGCTGCTCCGAGGGGCAGGGCTGCCTTCCCAGGCTAGTGCCAGCGGACCAATAAAGGAACCGTAGTAGTTTCAGTCAGTTTAGGCCTTGCACTGCGCTCTGTAGTGAACATCATAGTTCACCAGATGGTGAATGAACATACTCATTCTAAGAGGGTGCAGTTATCATGGAATAAAGAAATGAGATTTTCTAAATCTCTAACACACTAAGGAAAAACTTATTTTGTTTTTCTTTACTCCTACTCATTACCACGCCCTAAAGAGGGACTCTAATGTCATGTTGCTGTGTTTTATTTTTTAATCAGTCCTTTTTTTATTTCCATTCAGATTGTCTCTTCAAATACACATAAAGAAATAGATTACATCTCTCCAATTAATCAAAATGCTAGTCCTCAATGGTCCATAACTGCTTGCTCAATATCTGTGTTGTTGAAAAATGTATTCTAGTTCCGTGCTTTTCAAATATCCTTGAGTCGTCACAAAGGAAATCAACGGTGATTGGTAGAGAAAGCAGATTATGGACTTTGAAATTTGATTTGGGGTATAAATGCAAATATTCAATACACAATGTTCTCGGCTATAATCTGCCTGATGGACACATGATGGTCATTTCTAATAAAGCTTGTCTCAAACAATAGCTTGGGAATTTTGGTGATGACTTTCCATTTATCAACCAATGATATATTTCAGCAACTTTCATATTACTTTGAGATATTTTCCTTTGAAATTACAAGATTGCAAACAACATATTATTCAGTGGAAATTAATCATCCTTTTAAGAGTTGGAAACAGTACTCACTTAAGATAGTGTCCTTTTAATTAAATTCCCAGATAATCCACATTGGTGATTGCAAAAACAAAAGACTGTTTTAAAGTTGAAATTCAACTTCCTCCTCATTCCAAGTGGAATTGTGGATCTTGATTTTGCTTGTTTTCATCTGTGAACCTAATATGAACCCACAGACCAAAACAGCCACATTCAGAACGTGGGCTGAATTTCAGGCTAATCAGGGGAAGTGCCTGGGGAGGGTGGTGGCTGTCTGAGGTCTGGTGTTCACGCGCCTAATCCTGCAGACCTGGCGAATCCGGGATCCGTCCTGAGCCAGTAGGAGTGGTGGTGATTTTTGAGTGCAGGTTCCCAGATGTGCGAGTCAAAGGGTTCAGCGCTGCATGTCCCCCAGAAGGGGCCGTCTGATGGGAGTAGCTTCGCCTCTGCAGAAAGAGAATAATGAGTAGCACCCTGTGTCCAGGGCACTATATTTATAAAGCACTTGGGGTTCTTTGGATGATATTCAAAATGCTCTGCGGGATGATTATTTATGAATTTGCACTGACTCTGGGAAGAAGGCAGAGCCCCAGCTCCAGTGGCAGAGTATCTGCCTGGGGAGGCTGACAAGTACATTCTTCTCATTATTCTCTCCCTGCCCCTCCAAATGCCACACACATAGCAACAGTCCATTATGGGGGAGCAGGTGAGATGTGCAAATTAACTCAGGAGAAAGCGGTGAATGTCCCGGGGGTGGGTTGGGAATGGAATGGAGGGGAAAGCTCAGCTTCCTGGTTGGGAAAGTAAGAAACAATGCCACTTAATAAACATGACAGTTAATAAAAGAAGATTTAAATCCGTGACCAGGAATGTAAAAAGTCCCAGCACGCACACTTCTTACTAACTGTTTCTGAGAGATTTATAACAATGTTGATTTCTATTTCAGGAGATTTATCCCAAAACAAAAAAAAGAAGGTCTTTCAAAAAATATTTAGCAAAAAAAGAAATGAATCACTCCTGAAACTCAAATGATTTAAAATAATGAAAAACAATGTTGTTGTATTTCAGCAGCCGCTGATAAGGGTGCACTTGGACTAGTTGCTTATTAGAAGCTCGAGCTGTACTGCAGAACTAATTCTCTACTATCATTTGATAGTCATGAAAGACCTCTCTAGTTGACAGTGAGATAAAGAAGGGAAGTATCTGCTTCTCTCCCCACCCTTCACAAAACCTCACAACAGGTGATGCCAGAAACCATCACAGTCCCTGCCAGTCTTAACGGAGATCAATTGTAAGGCTGGATTGTATAACAAAATTTTCATCAGACTTTCAAAGCTAGCATCTTCGCTGATCATTTCAGCAACATAAACAGGCGAAGCTTAAAATTAGCTTTGGAAGGAAGCGCAGGATTCAAGATGGACTTCAATTAAGAATGCCCTCTCCAAGTTGAAAACATGGAAGTATGTTTGAAAGGTCTTGTGTTTTGCACAAGATAATCACATTTTTAACAAGTAAAAAAAAAAAAAAACTAACAGTAAACTGTGCATAGTGCCAATTGTGCTGAGCATAACTTAACTTTTTTATTAGAAGAGTGTTTTTCAAGATCATAAAATAACCGAGGGTAGTCCTGAGCTTCAATTGTCACTTTACTGGAGAGTTTCTAAGAGATTTAAAAAATGTGAGATAAATTGTCCCTCACACTCTTGTTCTCCAAGGCAGGCAGGTGACAACTTTGTTCCCTTACAACCCTTTGGGGAGGCAGAGCAATTATCTTGGTTTGTTGTTTTCAAATAAGGAAGAAAAACTGATTTACTCACTATTAAATACAAAGCTTTGCTCTCCTGTATTTAAATCTGTTGATGCTTAACAGAGTTTTTAAGAAGTTGCTGTCTGTCTATCACTGATATACTGTGCTGAATGAAAAATCAAGCGCCCCGAGGAAAGCAAGGTGATGTTTCTGTGATCAGGATAAACTGGGATTAAGGCTTGGCCATTTTAATATTTATAGACACTTCTGCTCTTGAGCTGGTGGGGGTTGGGGTCACTGTAATGACCTTGACTTCTGTAGTTAGTTCTGGAGCAGAGACTATGGGAGGGCTCAGCTCATTTTTGGAGAGACCATCCTGAAACAGATCTCTAGGGTGTCAAAATCACTTTCTAACAAGTTGTCACCCATCCTAGTGCCTCATATTTGCAGAGTTACTTCATAGCTTTTAAAGGTCTTCTGGCATGTCCTCTTAGATTTTGAAGATCTTGAAACTCAAGTAGCTGGACCACTTGATTTTATAGGTAGAAACCATGAAATCCATAAGACCAATTGTCTTCTCTAAAGTCATGCATAAACACATGGAGAAAAAAGACAAAAGTCCAGGGATTCTGTTGTTTTACTCCATGACCCCTTGCTGTCTTAATGCATATATCTTATTTCATCTGCATAACATCCATGTGCTATAGGAATTGCTATCTCTACTTGTTTTATAAGTAGAAGGTATGGCCCCAAGGAGTTGCCTGACAAGACAACCAGAGTCTCAAAGCGTATTAAAGATGGATTTGTATTTGTTATCCAGGACTTGCTCAAAATTGTAGAAGTCATCTGCAAGTGCTCCTGGATGCATTGCTGCTGAGTGACTCTTGTACTCTTGGCTTATCTGTGTGTTATCTGTTAAGGGTCAGCTGGAATGCACATCAGCTAACTCTCCTGAAGACTCATGAGCCACTGAGGTTTGTGTTACATTATAACTTCTAGCTGAATGGAAGATCCCATTATGTACCTAGCTTTACACAACAGTTATTAAAGGATGGACTAAATTATGCTATTTTGGACTCTGAGATCCTCAACTTGAAGCAATTATTCTAAAATGAATTTGTGAAACAAGAAAAAACTTCCACTTTTGTTGCTTCACTTTTTGTCTGTAGTATTTTCCCCAAAAAACCTATAAATTTTTTATACCTTTCTGGCCATTTGAGGATCCTTTTCATCCACAAGAAAGACTTGGAAGTCACTGCTTTCAGCTTCTCACCTCTCAGTTGCCCTTCATTTACTCAATCAGTAGATAGGGACTCAGTTCCTTGTTCACCGATGCCAGTTTCAAGAGCTGGAGAAAAAAAGCATTAAAAAAAAAAATAGAAAACGTTCCAATTGGCCTATAGTTGAGAAGGACACTGAGGAAATGATTTGATAATATGTTTGTTAAATTGATATTAAAGTAATTTTATTTGTGGATTAGATAAATTGATTTATAGCATGTCAGGAGGAACTTGAAGTTGGGAAGGGGTACAGAGTGCAGAGAAGGGCTTTGCTGTCAACAGAGGGGACAGGGAAGTCTTCCATGCAGAGGGGATTTCACTGGAGAGCAGAAGGAGTGGGGTAGAAACTGGAGGGGCAGGAGGCTGAAGGAATAAACTAGGGTGGTGCTCAGTATTCAGAGGTGGAGCCAAACACTGGGGAAGTGCAGGTGGGGCCAGGAGGACTCAGAACTCACAGGTTCCTGCACACACTAACTGATAGGCTGATGGGTGTGTCGTAGCAGGGGTCACAGTGGGGCTAGGACACCAGGGTGAGTTTAAATTGCTACTTCAAGCGGCCTGTTTTGACTGCTTTGTGAGAATAAATCAGAAGAGGTAAAATGGAAAGAATCAAAGGGAACAGTTCGGAGCCTCTTGAGAAAAATTCATGCTTAGACAATGATGGCTGAAGATGATGAGAGATCATCAAATTTTGTTCATATTTTACTGAGAAAAAAGAACTAGAGGATCTATTCAGCGTGATTAAGGGTGCTTACAAAGTTTTGGCCTGAAAAGCTAGAAAGATGACCTTTTCCTTTGGTAGAAAAGAGCTGATAGCACGACACCAGGATTTTAATTTTTTTACATCTTATGTTTGAGACGTCTACACATAAATGGAGGAGTCAATGAGATTATAATTTCTGGAGATTCAGGAAAGGAAAAGGGTATCTGGTACCTAGGAGGGGCGGAAGGAGGTTTATGCGGCTAAAGCTCTCCATTAAAACAGAGAGACAAGGGGCCAGGGATTTGGCTCAGTGGTTCTGCCACCTGCCTCACAAGTGCAAAGTCCTGAGTTTGATCCCTGGTAACAAAAAAAAAAAAAAAAAAAAAAAAAAAAAAAAAAAATTAGTTCAAAACAGAGATAAGAAGGATCTACTCAGAGCTCTGGGAGAAGTGAGCAGCAAGGACAGGGTGCTGTATTTGAACCCCAATGAAGGATGAATTTAAGGACTGAGTAATTAATTAGATTTGGCTTTTAATTTTCTTTTTAATCAAACAGGATGTTAAATGTTTGGCTCAAAATTAATATCAAAATTTTGTAGTTCAAATATGATAGATTTTTAAAAATTGCCTACTAGGAAAGACTAATGTGATATTATTTCTAGTTTTCTGTTCAAAGAATTAATATTTGTATTTAATTCTTTTCCAAACCATGGTTGGGTCTGGGAAGATGTGCTGTAATGTCATTGTGAATTTTTATAAAGAAGGCACTATGGGGTAACTCAGTGACCCTGAAGACTGATGTTCCCAGAAAGGCATTGTGCTGTAATGTGAGGAGCACAGATTTTGGAGACAGCAGCTTGTGAACCAGCCCAGGACTGCAACACATTCTGAGAATTACTACCTTGGATGTGTTGACTCACTTCCTTGCTCCTTAAAATGGGGATCTGAACACCTACTTTCCAGGATTACTATAGAGATTAAATGAAAAATTTAGATAAAGCGACTAACACCTTTGTGAATAGTCTAAGCCCTTAGGGGTCTAATAATGACCTCTAAGTCATGCCCTATCTTACCAAAGAATGACTTTGAAAAACTGCATGGTGTGTGTATTAGTGTCTTCCAGGTTATCTTGGTTGTAAACTATCTGCTTAGTGATACAGACAGTTTTATTTCTGTAGCTGATGGATTTAGTATTTAAAATTTTAAAGCAATTACTCACTTTCTTCCACTTTCAGCTCTGGGACAGACAAACGAACTGAACACTGCTTCTCAACCTCTTTTACTTAGCAATTCTGGCAAGAGTACCAGCCCAAGCAAAGTAACTTTTTCTTCCAGAGACTTTGTTTGACCCAGCTGGAAGATCTGACTAAGAAACATCTCCCTGAAACAGCTGTTGCCTCCAAGTCGAATAGAATTCTCTGGAGAGAATATATTTTTAAAACATACGTAACATGATTGTGTGGCCATCTTAAGTGCTTCACGTGTACTTTCTCTAAATCACTCTTTTGTGCACATCTGAGTCGATAAGGGACCTGCAGGGATAGTGCCCTCTTTTGTCTCAATTTCATAAAACAACAGCTCAATATGAACTCAGGTGATGGATCTATAATCTATTATGAAGTGAAAGAAAATTCATCTTCAGGAGAAATGCGAATGGAGAGAAGATTCTAATTAGTTGCTATTTGGTTTTAATGGTACTTTTTTGTCCCTGGAGTAAGTCAGTCCTATTGTCCCCGAGACGCTGTTATCCCTCATTGGTGCCCCTGCCCCTTCCAGGCCTGTAGCCCCATCTAGCAGAGATGAGACCCCGATCTTCTTACAGCTCATTAATGTGGAACCTGTGTCAGTTAGAGACAGAGCTCTGTTTAAACTCAAACGTTCCCTAAAATGTGGATCTTAGTACTTCCAGTGTGCCTTCGATCAAAGCCAATGAAGCAAAAAAATCTGAAATAGACGACTACAGGCACGGAAGTGAGAAATCTTCTCTTTCTAATCTAGGTTAAACTAGCAATAAATGAGGAAAGAATGAAACTTTCCTGGATAAAGAGGCATAATTGGTCAGTTGTTATCAGCACCTTAACTGGAGGTTTACATTATTTATCTGCTACGTGTTACACATTTAGAAGAAACTGCTACATCAGGAATGGGGAACTTTTTTATGTTACTAAATTCAAAATTATTTAAATGCATTTAAAAGTTACAATTAGCATGTCATAATTAAAATGAATATTGAGCCCTAATTCATAGGAAATATTTCATTCGAGAGCAATAGACTAGTACTTCATTAAGAAGAAAGTTTTTCTTCTATTCTCCACATGCAATCTGTGTCTGCACTAGATAAAATGCAAATGTAAATTTTACATTTATGATACACAGATGGCTATTGAATTTTTTAAGTGTCTATTAGATTTTGGCCATGTGTAGAACTCTGTACTAGGCACTGTGACGATAATGATGAATAAAAAATAATTTCTTCACCAAAAGAGCCCAGTTTCTGGTTGGCTTGGGTAATGTTTCAAATAAACTAAGAAAAGGATACAGACAAATTAAATGCAAGGCAGAATTACATAAATGAGCATAAAAGAAAAAGCAGTTATTATTGATTGGTGATCATGGACGGCTCTTATTTCACAAAATATTCTTAAACAAGCAGCAAATGAGACATTTCTGGTCAATGGAACAGCCAAAGCAAATGTGCAGTTGTGAAAATTCTTAATTTTTTCAGAGGACGCGGAATAGGCGTGGGTAGCCACAGCATACAGCCCACAGAAGGATGAAATAAGAAAATGTTGGAATCAAAACCCAGCAATATCTGAATGCCATCCGAATAGTCTGGACTTAATCCTGTATAAACTTGGAAAGGTATTTTGGGTAGGTATTTGTCCAGTTATTGTCAAAAAGAGATTTTTAAGACTATATATGAACTCCTCATATGAAAAAATGTAATCTGCCATGTTAGCTTTAAATAATGAAGTGTAAATAACTTTTTGGATATAGGTTTCGTCAGATATTTTCCTTCCTCTTAAAACTTCACACTGAATTTAATATTCTTTCCTGACATTTAAAATTACTTGTGTTCCCAAAAGAGAATAGAATACCTTTGGCACAGCATTCTGTGGAATGTTTAGATACACTTGGCACCTGTTCCTGTGAGCGTTAAACTTATTCCACAGTCTTTCCCAGTTTGGCTCACTGATATTTTTTTTCCATGAAGGGGATATCCTGCCCTTCTTTCTCAGCGTATCCTCAAAGAAAACAAATTCCCCAACCACATTCTCTAGTTAGCTGACGTTTACTCTCCAGGAGTCCCAGTGTTGGTCACCAGGATGTTTGGACTCCAACCATCCCCAGAATCCGCCCTTCTGATGGCACCAAGGTGCTGCCAACCTGTCATCCTCTCATCTCCATGCCAGCTTCAAAATTAGAACCCCACATCAATGCTGCTGTCCTTGTTACCTTGAGCTGGGGATCTCGGTCGTCTGCCATCCAACCTCACGTGTAATTCTTGCCCAGACACTGTTGCTGAGTCAACATCCTTTACATCACTGTGGCCAGGAGAGTTCTCTGAGCCTGTTTACCATTGTGCAGCATCTCTTGTCAAATCATGGCGTTCTCTTCTCTCTGGCTGTTCCGCACTTATATTAGAAGCGATTGCACCTCATATATGAGTCCCATACATAACAATCAGTGCAATCATGGAGCCTCTTAAAGTGTAGAAACTGGAGATTCTTTCACAGAACATTGACTTAGTTTGAAATGATGCCTTATGTGAGTTAGCATGATACTTAATGGCTGTTTAGTGTGTATGGCGTGAAGAAATCAGAAGTTTAAAGCTTTCCTTGATTCAAAGAAGCCAGTCAGCATTTGCACTGCTATGTCCTCAAAAGCCTCTGAGTTGAGGTGACAGAGTTCTCCCATGCCCTGTCATCACCTTGCTTCCCAGCCACAGTTCAGACTGTAGTAATCACAGGAACATGCCCGGAACGCAAATAGGAAGACAAGGAAAACAGATCAACTGATTTTGTTGATTGGTGTGCTGGCTAATCCCACAGCAACACAAAGGTCTCTCTCACTTTTTAGAGATCTAATGAATTCAGACAAAAGTAGAAGCAAGGTCCAGAAGGCTAACATGCTTGCAGAGAAAAACATGGAAGAACAACTCTTAAAAACTTTTCATATTAATTTTATACTGCCAGTGATGGTGTTAAATGCTGGTTTTAGAATTTTTAAAAACATGCCAGCATGTACTGGACTAATCGTGTGTTATAATTCTCAGATTGGGAGGTGGTGGAATTCCTCCTAAAGAGCGGAAGTGTCCTGCAATGTGCGTGCTTAATAAGCTCCTCAGACAATACCAATGATAGTGAAAAAATGAAAAATGGAAACAAAGTCTTTGTAAATAGGGAAGGGTGAAAGGGGTGAAGGGAGGGCAGGGGAATGGAGAAAAATAAGAACCAAGACATATCATGTAAAGGTACAAGATCCGAATGATAAAGGTAACTATTGCTTGCTTCAAATGTACCAATAAACTTAATGGTGGAAAAAAAGAGAAAAAAATGACAGGGATGCTGGGAAGCATTGATACACCATCCAAAATATTAAAATATTAACTTATAGGCGTCAGGTGATAGCTTCCTGTCTTGGGGCTCCTATAATGAGACTACACAGATGAGATGGATTACAAACAACAGAAATTTATTTGTAACAGTTTAGTAGGCTCTAAAGTCCAAAGTTGTGGTGCTGGTAGATCTGGAGTCTTGTGAGGCCCAGCTCCTTGCTCATAAACAGCCCTCTTCATGGGAGGAGGGAACACTTGAAAGTCTTTTTCACAAAAAAGAAAAAAAGAAGGCTGAGCCAGGTCATCACTTACCAAAGGCCCCACCGCCTAGGACCATCACGTTGAGAGTTAAGATTTTCACGTGTAAATTTGGGAGAAACATAAAAATGAGTCTGCAGCACTTGCTTTTCAGATTTTTCTTTTAGAACCAGAATATGCTCTACAGATGAGTATGTTTGATTGTTTTTAAGTCATATTTTCCACTTCTTAGGACGAAAGGAAACAATTAGATAATCTGAGTGACACTAGGACAGTGAGAGAAATTACTGAGAAACATGCAAAAATCTGATGATGGAACAGATGAGCTATATTAGAGTTGCCTGGAAGAAGGGAATCAACAGAAAATGTACGTCTGCGTATGGAAAGGGACTTAGTAGGTAGTGCTTAGGGTCAGAGGTGGGACAGTCCACAAGGGCTGTCTGCCCCTTTCCTGGTGAGACCTGCACGACCCAGGAGCTGCTTGTCTGAAGGAGATGGAAGGTGAAGAATGAGAGCAATCCAGAGAGCTGTGGAAACCCAGGTTGAAGACCCGAAGTCCCCCTGTAGAGGGGCCTGGAGGAATGTGCATTGTAAAGTTAAAGAAATTAGAGACCTATGTCCCCGTGCAATGGTTAACCCTGGAGCTCTTCCCAAATGGGGACCTTTCTTTTTCTTTCCCCCTTTAACCCTCCAAGAGCCTATTGGTTGGTGCCACTCATATCCGGAGTGGGTCTTCACCCTCAGTTTGCTGGTCTGCATGTCAGTCACCCACAGATACACCCAGCCCTGTGCTCCACTAATCTGCTAGGCTTCCTTAACCCATTCAAGTTGACATGCCTCGATTAAAGGTCACGTGAGATTTGCAAGCATTTCCAGAAACCACAAAAAATGAGTTTGCTCAGGTAGCCAGCAAACCAGAAAATGTACATTTAACAGTTATTACAACAGTTAATGATTTGTACGGGCAAACAAAAAATCCAAATTATGTTGCAATAAGTATCGCAATGTTGTGACAAAAACAACAATATAAAAATAGAAATGACTCGTAAAACTTTCAGAGGATCCTACTTTGTTCATCTATTTTATCTGACCAGTCCTGGGCATCAGGAAAAATGAGAATAGAGTAAAAGGAAAAAGATTTCAGTAAAAACTTCTCCCTAGGCTACATGAATTACCCCAAGTACCAGTTGAACAATTCTGCTTGAGAACTACGCAGGTGGGACTTTAAAACCTATAATATAACCTGAAAGTATGAGACATACTCCTTCAGACTCGACTTTATCAATGATATATAAAAAGGGAAGAGAGATTTTCCCACTGACTGTACCTCTGGCATAGAAAATAAGATTTTAAATCTCAACTTTTGGGGAACATCAGAGGGGCATTTAATGCTTGCCTAATTACATTATTTCAGCCTTTCACAGCCTTTGCTATAAGATAAATCTCTCATCTGTGTAATTTAAGTCATTCCCTTGCAGCATTAGCATATTTTTTCTTTAGACTCCCTCAGTGGAGACAGAAAACATCTGGTCAACCCACCTCTCAATCATATTTATGACTATATAGTTTCCTTCAAAGTGCAAGGATTATAAGCAAAAGATTTCCGAGACCTCTACCTCAATTCAGGTTCCCTTCTTTTTGTTCTTTGGCACAAATAGTTGTGCAATGGAGCTGGATGGATAAACTTATGCAAGATTGCTCTTCTTCTGTATTTTGGTTCCACTGATCTAAGTCTTAATTTATTAGGAAAATAATTAAAAATATGAGCAATCATTTTTGTTAATGCTTAAATTATTAATATTAAAATTTTTAAAGGCCTGCAGTGCCCAAACATTAGGCAGTCAGCCCATCTGTTGCACACTTGAATTTCTTATTCGATACAAAGAGTTTCTAGGCAAATTGCTTTTGTCATTTTGAAATGCAAAAAACAGATTGTCAGTCCTTAGCCTTATTCTCTTTTCATTCTCCTCCTCACACTGTACCCACTCAGTCCTCGGTATTTCTCATTTCTTTTATTTTTGTGATGATCTTGCTATTTTACTTTACTTCTTTTTTACTTAACAAGTCACTAAGTTTTTGCTCTCAGACTTTTAAAGAGGTTTACTTCTATAACCTTCTGATCTTGTAAAAATACTGCCTAACCCTAACCTACTTATAACCATTAAAAATAAAATGATATTTGCAGCCATTAAGAAAAATCAGAGGGATGAAGTGAGAGCCATTAATTGTATCAGAGAACAAGTCCTGGCACTACCTTCAGCTTTCTTCTCTAGGAACACGCGTAGCTGATTCTACTCTTTCTCAGAAAGTGGGAGAGGAGATTCCACCCATTTCATTTGTCTTTCCCTGTACTCCTAGTAAAATATATTTTCTGGGGTGAGGGAAGTAAGCGGATCATCACTTCCTTGGCATAATGGGATCATGGGGTGGAGACTTGTACCTTCATTTGGTCTTGTAGTCCACTGAGTCTCAGATTGTCAAAGAGAAGCAAAGAAAACCATGTAAATGTACCCACGCATGGTCTGCTTGGGGTTGTCAGGGAGGCCACTGTGGCTGTGTTCAGTTAGGGCCTAAAGATTCCAGCGTGACTTAATGGGTGACAACCACCTGGGAGAGCTGCCTGATCTGTCCATGTTCCCTCAGAGAATTTTCACCCAGTGTGAAATGGTAAATGAATGTGTGGTTCCATTCTGATATCTTAGTGAATGATAGCAAATAAATGGTGTGCTAAATTTTCTAAAGAATATCCCTGACTAAACACAATAGAACGTCATGCTGTCCTGGGAGATTTTTCACTCCTCCAAATGGTAATTTAGGAAATGAGCCATAAGCTCTCTGTGCACAAGTGTACCGTAAAAAGCCCATTAACTAAGGTGCAAGTGAAATGGATCTGACTGCCATGTGTCTAGCATGCCATCTTGAAAGGTGCCACTTAATAGCATTCCTGACATCACCTTGAACCCCCAATGAGAAGGGAAAATGAGAAGAAGGGGGAGATCTTTTTCCTCCACATTTAACAAATCAAGGGGCATTTTGTCTAAAGCCAAGCAAAGTCAGGACTGAAAAAAGCAACAACACGATATATGTTGGTCTTCTTCCAGAATCGGTGAGAGTGCTCGCCAAAAAGCAAGAAACAGTATCCGAAATGTTTGAAGGGCGGGAGCCGAGCCAGCCTTCATCCGCAAGGTTACTCGAGATGGGGATGAGGAGACCCCGAATGACTGGCAGGACTTGTTGCCGTAATCAGTTAAGGGTTTGAGAACTCACTTGATATGCCTGGCATTTTATCCAGTGCCAGAAAGGCAGCGTTTCTCCATGGCTGAGAATGTTTAAGGTCTGCGTAAGATAGCTAACCAAAGAATAGCTCTAAACGCAATAAGGGAGTCTAATTTGCTTGACAGCAGCACTGGCCTTAAGCCCAAGTCATGAATGATGTGCTGGTCCTAGCATAGTTCGGTCAGTTATCACTCCTTATCCCTCCCACAGGTCGCGTGACACCCGGAAGGAGTGCCACACAGTGCCCCCGTGGCCCTGGCAGTGCACACAAACTGTGACTCCCAGACACCCGCAGTGCTGCTGCTTGAACTGACATGCACCGATCTGTGAGTGTGTTGGGCTGAAAGCATCCCTCTGGTAGCAGGCCTGGGTCACATTTTCTCTGAATCCTGAGTCTTTTGAGGTCACATGGGAGTGCAGAGCGTGAACCATCCAGAACAGGTCAAGAGGAGAAGGTACAGTTTGCAACCCTGTTCATTTCTTCTGCCTTCTTTGTAAATAAGAGACAAGGTGGCGGTACAGAAAGGAAGGCAACTGCAGATGAAGATATCACCAAATCAAATATGTTTTTCTCTCTCTTCCCTCCCTCCTACTCTTCACCTGAAGAAGGAGGAACTAAAAGTACAAGGTTTTAATTTGAGAAATAGTTGTTTAGTTCCTCCCAGTTGATAAACAATTTCTTTGGGAGGCACGCTCACTAATTCCTCAGAAATTCTCATTTTATGACCACGCTCTCTGTCTGGAGAAACCCATGACCCTGAATAACCCCCATCTCACTCAGTATTGCGCATTACATTCAGCAGATCCTTAAGGACCGGAACCTATGCTAGGCTGTAGGTATATAATATGTGTTAGCTTTGCATTTCTGACACAAAATAGCTGAGAAACAACTGAAGAGAAGGAATATTTACTTTGATTCGTGGCTTCATGGATTTCTACCCATAGTTTCTAGCTCCCTTGCTTTTGGGTTCATGGAGAGGCAGAAACATGGGGCAGAAAGGGTGCAGAGGAAGGCTGCTCACCTCATGGCGGCCAAGAGGCAGAGAGAGGAGGAAAGAGTCAGAGAGGAAAAGGCCATGGACCAGACAGAGCCCCCCGCGAGGCCCCCAAAGTCCACTGTCTTCCCCTCAGTCCTACTTCCTGTTCCCGTGGCTTCCCCATCATGCCCGCTATGACCTCATTACTGCATTCATCCACTTGATGGCGTTAGGGCCCTCACGATTCAACCAGTTCCCCTAAAGCCCATCAGCTGGCACAAAAGCATTTAACACGCAAAATTTTTCAAGTCCAATGCATAGCAAAGCAGTTCTAAGACAGTAACAGGTTAGCATTTTGTTAGAGAATCTAACATTGCAAATAAGTTACAAATGAAAGTTTTTTTTCTGTTTCAGCGCTTCCGCCCTTCCCCTTTTCTTGCACTACCTGCACCTCCTGCTTCTCTCCTTCCTCCTTCTATTTCTCCTCCTCCTCCTCCTGCTTTTCCCTTGGTTTTTGTTTTTTCAAAAAATCTGAGATTAATTCGCTATTTAGGGCTCTTAACGATAGACTGAACCTTTACTCCATAGGCACTGTGATATGGGGTTCAGGGAGCAAATAACAATTTTGAGGTAAATTTAATTGCTTTTGTGTTATTTTCTTTTATTTGTGAAGCATGTTTAGCCTTCACAATCTTAGAATATTTGGAAGGGATCTTAGAGGAAAATCTATCCAACTCTCAATTCGGAGAGTAAAAATCAAGAACTGGAGAGGTTCAAATGAAACTTTCAGTTAAAATGATGACTTAACATGCGTGTATTTAGTTATCTTAATAAAGCCGCAGACTGAGATGATGGCAAAATCCCAAGAATGGAAGAAACAGGGCGATGGCATCAAGCGAGAAGGCCACACGGTAACAGATGTCGGGGAGTTTAGAAAACTGTGCTGTAAGGTGATGGTGGGAAATGCAGAGAAGCGAGTGGATCTGCAGCTGTGAGCATCTGGAAGCTGAAGGACTGGTACTGGGCGCCGCTTGGGTGGAGGTGACCGCTGGGGATACACAAAAGAGGATAGTCCCTGCCATCTCCACAGATAACTCAGGTGGGGAAGCATCGTAAAAATGAATGTTATAAAGGGAAAACTGGACAAAGAGCCTGGGAACTTGCCTTATCTTGTGCTTTTGGAGAGGGAAGGGGGAGAGAGTGAGAGAGAGAGACAGAGATGGGGGGACTCTTAGTCATGTGTTTGATGCTAGCAAAAACTGTGCCATATCTCACGGAACTGTGAATCATTATATGGAAATTAGAAAGGAATTCC
Source organism: Fukomys damarensis (assembly GCF_012274545.1). NCBI lineage: Eukaryota > Metazoa > Chordata > Mammalia > Rodentia > Bathyergidae > Fukomys > Fukomys damarensis. Next base: position 7,637,513 of record NW_022900926.1, read on the forward strand.
TGTTCAAATGCTTGCATACTACTTTGAAGAATTCTGGCATGGCATATTGATTTTTTCTTTTATTGAGGATTTATTTTGAGGCATTATTTCTAGATTACAGAACCCTTAGAAGATGTCTAATTTATGTCCCTGCTGAGGGAGTTTTGAAAGTGAAGCAGCCCAACCTGACTTGTGACGATGGGTGAGCCACAAGTTTCCATGGAGAAAAGGGCCAGGTTTACCTTAAATTCGCAGGACTCTGGGTTATAATTCTCTCGCAAAGAGAGGGGAAGAAAACTGTTTCAAAACCAGAGTTTGTCTGACTTTTTCCCCAAAAAAATATTGAACTTGAAAGGAAAAAAATAACTAGTTATTTACCAGATATTTAAAAAATAAGTGATGTCCAGATAAACCACGGATTATCTAAGGGGAAAATATTACCATTCTGACAGAACAGTTGTTCCACTGTACCACAACCGCAGTCAGCTTCTGTAATTGCAAAGCAGAACACACAGACAGCAAGGAGGGAGTGAGACGATAAAAACTCAGGAGGGAGAGGAGCAGAGGCCAGATCACCGAGGGAGCTGTGGAGCACCTGTCTTCCTGAGAAGACGGGCCAAGTGCAGGGGTCAAGCTAGCGAGAGAATTGAGAGCTGGGCATGATGTCACGCCCTTGCAGTCCCAGCACTCTGGGAGACAGAGGCAGGAGGATTCCAAAGCTGGAGCCCAGTCTGGGCGATAGGTCCCTTAGCAAGACCTTGTCTCCAAACAGAAAAGAACTGGGCGTACAGCTCACTGCAAAAGCACTGGTTTCGGTCCACAGGGGGTTCAGAGGGGGATTGAAACTGAGAAAGCACAGAAGGAAGCGAAAGAAATGTATGTGGGAGGTGTGGGAAAGGGAAGGAGGAGGGCGAAGAACGCTGTATTAAATAAAGATGCATTTGGGAATTCAAACCAAATTTGAACCGCGTCACCTACGCACATTGCAGCCCATCTCGGGTAGACTTCCCACTTTATAACTATACACTGAGCACCCACATGTAGCAAATGCTCTGAATGCTCTAGATGTCTGTCTGTCATTCCAGTTTAATGATTAACAGCATTGTCTTCACTTTTAATGTATCTTGATAAAGACAGCAAATTATGTGATCATGGAGCCCTTTCTGTCCCAGGACAGGAAGTTGACTTATCTGTGGAAAAACGAGCTGGAAAGTTGGAGTAGAGAATGTAGGGGTTTCATTGACGATGGCTTAAAAGAAGTTCCATGGTTTCATTTGATAGAACCAGGATATAAACTAATGAAGGATGAAGTTTCAAAAATTGCATGTTCTAAGAAAATACTCAAACGATATCACTTTGGGGCAAATTAAAACTGCAGTGATAATGATCTATTCATAATTCTCAGGATCCTTAGTAGATATATTTTAGCTCAGAATACTATAAAATATTCCATAGAATAGTTACTTAATATTTTAAAAATCTTTTTCAAGGCAAAATTTTAGTTAATGGTCTTGACATAGAGGAAAAGTCAATAATTTTTATTCGTACTGTTTTCTCAAACATCTTTGCATGTTTGGTGTAAGATAAAGCCTTTACTGCTGACCCTTGTAAAGCAAATGGCTTTTTCTCATAGCCCAGGGTTAGTTAGAACAAAGGTTATCTCAAAAAGGCTGATTAAGACCAAAGCTCTAATTATATAATAATTAACACAGATAACCCTAAAAACTAAGATACACTTAATAGAATTATAACTCATTAGACTCTGCTGTGAACTTTAACCAGAATTTGGTCTGCTGTTGAAATGTCTACAGGATAGAGACTAATTCGTTCTGATTTACCTGGGATTTTCCCTTTTCCCTGTTTCGTAGCCGGAAGATCTACATCCAAGAAAATCAGTCAGCCCTGACACACTGAAACTTGTTTATCATACTTTGTAGCTCATCACATTCTTGAAGAGGGATCAGTAAAGCAGCTCAGAGTTAAAAAAAAAAAGAAAAAAAAAAGTTTTCCCAAATCCAAATGTTTACAGATGTTCCAAATATGAAAGTCTATTTTTTCTTTGTTAATTTTTTGTCTGCAGTTTGTAGGCAGCCTCAGAACCAGTGGTGCCAAAAATCCTTTTTAATACACCTTTCTTAGTGTATATTAGGGGTGCACCATAATTACGTTCATTTTGTAGAACTGGTGCCTGTGCATAACAAATCTTCAGCATTTTTATGCCCCCTACTCTCCTTTCTCCTAATCCCCATCCTATCTCCACAGAGTCCACCTCCCTGTTTTTTATAATTTGTCTTTTATTTTGCTCTGTAAATTAGTTATATTTTGGCTTCATCATATTAGAGAAACTACTTGATCTGATCTCACTTAGCCTTATTGTCTCAAGGTGGATCCATTTCCTTGACTCAGATGTACCCTTTATGCTGAATATTACTGTGTACATTAATTTCTTATTCATTATTCTCTTTACTTTTATTAGTATATGTTTGTGATGCATGGTGATTCCATTCATCTTGGGGAATGGGCATCTTGCTCATTTTTACTGCCTCCTTCCTTCCTTGGAGCCCAAATCTTTATAAAACACCATCCTTATGTAGTTACAAGCCTGGTCAAGCAAGAAGAAAAACAGAAATTTCCAGGCCAACTCTGAAGACTTAAAAGGTTGAGATAGTTTGGATAAGCTCTGGAGAAGCAGCCAAATTCTGGAAGCGCATCTGAACTTCCTCCAAGTTACAAACCTTTGGAGGTTTTCTTCTCCTTAGCCTGAGCCACTGGAAGAGCCCAACAGAAGTTCGCAGCTTCGCAGGAGCAGTAATGAGTGTGAGATTCCTAGAGGCGCCAAGTCATGCTGTCCCCTCGTTGTTTGGATAATAAAGTTCAGAAGTACTGAGGATAATCTTGCTAGACAGACAGAGAGCAGCTTCTACTTATCATTCGCATATTCACTTCCTTTTTAGCTAATTAAACTTTAGTTCTTCGCAGGAAATAAAATTTTGCAACCTCCATAATAGTTTGGCTTGGTAATACTGTATATATCTCTTTCCCAGTTGGTCTGGAAAAACAGGAAAAGAGAGGTGCCAGGGTGAGCACTCAGAATAGCAAGTTATCTTGTAAATTAGCAAATTTTTTCACTGCACATGGCCAGGGTTAGCTTTGCCACTGGGTCAACAGAGATGCCGGCCCTGGACCTCCGTGGGAGGCTTTGGAGAGAAACAGAAGGCAAAGGGCGCATGGGGAAAGCTTGGGGTGGGGGCTCTTTCGCACTAGGTGGCAGCCAGGTTCCTAGGAAGGGCTGGGTGAGGGTACTGTAGGAGGAGGAGCATTGCAAGACTCTGAATCCACATCAGATATGGGCTCAACTTGCTATTTCTTGTCCATTCAAAAACATGATGAGTAGATGGGAGGACCGCTCTTACAGGGCTAGGAACTTCCCCTGTGTCACACAGAGCATTAACAATTTTATCTCCAAAACGATTTGTAGAAATCTTTCTCCCGATACTTGTATACTCGTAAAGGACAGTGAGAGTGGAGAAAATAAACTAGATTTGTATACATTTTCATATAATTAACACATTTGATCTATCACTTAGAATTTTACATATGGAATCTAGTAAGAATTAACAAATGTTCATACCAGATAACAAACTGCCAAGTAATGTGCTAATTAAACAGATTTGGTGGAATATAGGGGAGGAATAAATATGTTAAAATTAGAAAGAAACACAGCTGGACTTAATCCATTTCTTTATTCCCATGGAAAAGCCTGTGATTCCCTTCTCAGTGGTTATGTTATTTGAGCATAAGGATTTATTGTAATTTTTGGTGTATTATGTGGCAAAAAAATTTTTGTTGTTATTAATATTTATACTTAAAACCATGCCATCTCAAAATGTTAAAAACAATCATTTTGTGCAGTAAATGAATTTTGGAAAAGTATTAAATCAGCTTCCTGTAAATTAAATAACAGATTGTTGTATAAGTGAAACTTTTAGCGAATTCTAATATAAACAAAATCACCCCCTCTTCACATGCCCTCCCTGTGCCTTCCTGATGTTTTTCCTTTTTCTAATGAACCTAAAGTTTTATATATTGGACTTATAAAGAAAGAAAAAAAATTTAAATGACTGTAAACAATAACCATTATCACCTCATGAGAGATTTAAAAAATAGTTTTTTTCATAACAAAAAGAAAAGAATGGCCTTTATTTAAGAATTTTGACCTAAAAGCAATGCTTAAAACCTCAAGGTAACAAATGTTGGTGGGGTTGTGGGGAGAAAGGAACCCTTCTCCATTGTTGGTGGGAGTGCAGACTGGTGCAGCCACTGTGGAAATCAATATGGAGATACCTCAAAGGGCTTGGACTGGAGGTTCCATTTGACCCAGCCATCCCTCTGCTGGGTATCTTTCCAAGAGAACTAAAAGAATCATATCACAGAGAAGTATGTGCACCCATATTTATAGCGGCACAGTTTGTAATAGCTACATCTTGGAAACAGCCCATTTGCCCATCCATTGGAAACTGGATAAAGAAGATGTGGTTTTTCTATAAAATGGAATATTACTCAGCCATAAAGAACGAGAAAATAGATTCATTCATAGGAAAATGGATACATATTGAAGATATACGCCTAAGTGAAATAAATAAGTCACACATGTGTAAATACTGAATAGTTTCTCTGGTGTGAATAAACTGCAATAATACAGAAGATCCTAATAAGATTACTGACATTGTGAAATGGAAGAAAGGGGCTAAAGGTGTAGGGAAGGTGGGATGGGTAGGGGAAGGGTAATAAGGGAAAAAGAAAAAAAATGTGAGATAATGAAAAGATGGAAATAAAGTGTATGTAGATGGGGAGGGGAGGAGGGGATGAAGGGAGGGCAGAGGTAAGGGGAAAAATGAGAATCAAGACCTGTCATGTAGAGGTACAAGATTCCAGCAATGAATGTAACTGTACTGTATACCTAAAATGTACCAAAAAACTCAATTAAAGCTGAAAAAAAACCCCACAAGGTATTATCCTTGAATAAGAATGTGTAAGAATTGACAAATCTGGACTCTGTAACACACCAACCAACATGACTCAGTAAACCTGTGGAATGAAACTGGACCTTACACAATGAAGATTAGGGCCAGAAGCAGGACCAATAATAGAATGAGGCAAATGTTCTTCAATGGCAATGATAATTAAGAATCAATTTTAATGATAAATGAATAAATGCAATGATTGGAATATTAGATTTTTTTACCAAATGCAATTATTCATGGGTTGTAGGCAACATTAGACTTTTAATACTAATAGCAATTTCAACTATGCTACTTCCGGTGAGAGTATTAATCCTTCGTGAAAGATAATGGGAACACAAATGGAAGATTGCTTAGCACCAGTTAAGATATTCTTTCTTTTTATTTAACAAAGAGCTTAGTGACAGGAACAAGAGTATAAAAGCAAGCATGGATATCAGAGGCCTCCTACAAGTGTCCCCTGTGGTTGAAAGGTCTGGTGATGGTGATGGTGGTTGCTACAGACAACAAATGGAGAAACATGCATTTGCTTTCCTCGTCTTCCTGTTGGTTTGATCTTCCAGGTGACAGGTGCTCATTCTGACCCCTCACGGTGCTCTGAGCTCTTCAGACATTCATGGGCAGAGCATGCCGCAGACATGACTCTTACTGAATTTGTTTTCTTTGTGCAATTGCTGATTAAAACTAATCTCAAAGTGTTAACAGCCAACAATGGGTCCTTGCTCCACTACCATTCCTTATAACAATTGTGGTTGTGAAGACATTTGGGATAGAGGAAGAGAAATGGGAAGTAAAAGATTAGGAAGAGAAATGGTATTGTTCAGTTAAGCTTCTCAGCACTGTGTGAATAAGAGGTAGACAACCCTACTGTCTGTGTTAGGATCATTAAATGTTAGACCTGAAGAAAATGAGATATTATGTATTTTAATCCGTTCATTTTAGAGTTGATGAAACCTAGGCCTAGAAAGTTAATCAGTTTTGTCTAGGTTCACAAAAAGAAATTAATAATTGAACAAGGATGAGACCCATATTTCTGAAACCCATTTCAGGGTGCTCGATGGGCCACTTGTGCTATTCTGCTTTTTCAAGCTTGTAATTTCCAGGAAAATTTCACCCTGATTCAATTTTCCATAGAACTTTAATAAATAGAAATTGCTGGTAGCATCCAATGAAGACATAATTTTTGTTGGATAATCTTGAACACAGAAATATCCCTCCTTAGATATTATCTTTCCCTATGATAAGGCTAATAAAACAACAGTGTTTAACATGCCATTAAATTATTGTTTACACAAGATAATGACTATGAAAAGTGATTTATTATAATTATGATTATGTATGTGATTAAATATCCATAATATGTATATTTATCTCATTATATATATTTGAATTATATTAAAATAGTGAATGTATATTGAAATGTTCTTCTTAACATTCCTCAATGAACCTCTCATGTACACTAGTTAGAAAGTAAGCTTACTTCTGTCTCGTTCTCTTTCACCAGCTCAATCTCCCCAGACTATGGAAAGTTTATTCAGCTGTTTTTGATGTCTTCAACTACTCTTTCTAACCATCTGTTGAATTTTTTTTTTCGTTTTATGAAAATAGACTGAACCTGTACACATAGCATTTGGATGTAATAATTATTTTGACTTCTTGTTGATTGCATGGGAAGAGAATTTAGGCTTCAGACTTAATAAGCATATCAGAAATACTCATTCTCACCATCCGCCAGACCATGGTGTGAATTTCATGGGCCTGTTTTCTTTACCCTTTCTGTGCAGACAGCATTATTCACTGTAAGCACCATTAAAGAACCAAGTGTCAATGAACCCAGCAGTGAACTGACAGTTACTTAAACAGCACATGATCCAAAGCTGTTTGAGGAATGCCAAATGCTTCTTTTTTCAACAAATTCATTTCATCCGAGGGGGAAAAATAATTTTATTTAAAGATTTATATTTATGAACACGTTGTGAATGTTCTGGATGTTCCCTATAATGCTTTATGAAAGATACAGATGCTTTTCTAAGAATCCTGAAGCAGACCTGCTGGCTAAGGAGACATTTTGTCCCTTTGTAGGCAGATTCAAGGCATGGAAGGAGCCGGCTGAGCCCTGGAGAGGGACCATGGTCTCTTGGCCGCTGGGCCCATGAGTCTCCACCTGACAGCGTTCCGTGGTGCTCCCCTTTGGTCTGAATGCTTCCTCTCTATTCCCCCAGATGGGTAGTCCAAAGAGCCCAGCTGCTTGGGAAAGGAACCAGGACAGTCGTTCTGAGGAACCCGTCCCAGTTGTCCAGGTTGGAGCCAACCACCTGAAAGGCTTGTCGGCCAACAAGCACTTCTCCTACTCTCTGCTGACCTGCTCTCTGGAACTGCTTGAGAGGAGAAGGCCAAGAACAGCAGAAGGCCGTCCCAGGGAGAGAGAGAGGTGGGCTCCGGGGAGGAAGGAAGGGTGAGAGACAATTCAGGTGGCCACAGCATACTTTCCTCTCCCTTACGGTCAGCATTATCCATTTATCCTTTGCGCCGTAAAAATGAATGGATGGGATGTCAAGCCTAATTTTTCAATGTTATCTTTTATTTCCTGGCTTGCTGGGCTTGCTGGGTTATGCGGTTCGGTGCAGAGAATAGTTGCCTGGTTCCTCAATGGACAGGAAACATTCCCTCACCCAGAGCAGGCCTCTGTTTTCAAACGACGTGGATCTGTCTGCAAACTCAGCCAACTTCCTTCAATGTCAGAAGGCTGGTCAGAAAAGGAAGTGAAAGAAAAGCGGTGAAAGAGTCAGCATAATGCTAGGCACAGGCCCACCCAGAGAAGGCATCAGAGTGTGCATCTCTCTGGTAGCTGGTGACCCTGCTTGAGTTGCCCCAAAAGCAGAGTCTGAGCCACACTTACTTTGGCACATGACCCAAGGATGAGGAGTGGGGAACTAAGAAAAGTGAAGCACGGAAGGAAGGAAAGAAAAGCCCCGATTTTCTGATGGGAATTTCTGAGGAGCCTTAGAGACGGTGCCTCCATTTTGCCCAAGGAGTTGAAGGGGGGCGTTTTCACTCCCACATCTCTTCTCCAGGCCAAGGCTTCGGCTATGAGGTGGTAACTCTGTTGAACTTCCAGCTGGGAGTGCAACAGCCAATCACAAGGCAGCTGCAGAGTAGAGCGGGTACTGCGGCTGCCGTAAGCGCGAGGCCGGAGACCGGATGAATGCCTAGCAGGCGGGACTGTGTTCCAGTCTTTGTCTTCCCCTGTGGCGGAACTCTATACTTCCTCCGAGTACCAGTGCACCGCGTTCCACCCCGACACTCTCCTCTGTTTGCTCGATTTTGCATTTTAATTTACCTGAAAAACAGAACTAGGAGGCTAATTTGACGATTTTTCCACCATATAATCCAGGACCTCCTACTCTGACTTCATTCTGTGTCCTTCTCATCGTGAGCCGACTCTCCCTCCTCCATGCACTGCTTCCCTGCCCCGCTCACATGCTGGAGGTCTTTACGCTTCTGCTGTCTTTTTCTCTCCTCCATTATGATTTCTTTCCCTTCTCTACAGAATCTTTCTCATTGACATAGAAATCTGTTGGAATATTTCCAAACATGACACTAAAACAACTCTCTCATCTTCACAACTTCATCTAGTTATTTTCTCTTCAGCCTTTTGTCACAAAGCTCTGCTAAAACCCCTAATTATACTTTTTTGGTCATACTTCATCTTCTCTTGAACATGCCCCTTGGTTTTCATTCCCAGTGCTACACTCAAATCAATCTTGTCATGGACGTTGGTCACCAAATCTAACAGTTAATTTTTTATCTTTTCTCCCTTGACTTCTTGATAATATTTGACATATTGAACCCACATGGTTGACCTGCCCGGCTTTGAAATGTTGCTTTCTCCAAGTCTCTGGGCTTGAGATGATGTAGATTTGTCACTAGCTCCTTAAAGAGGTGAGCTCCTTAAATAGCAAATTTTCTTTATGGTCACTGACCAAGTGAACCCACCTGGAATAGAAGAAATTCATATCTTCTATTTGGACTTTTGCTCAATCCTTTATCTCATATAATCAACCACCTACTAAATGTTTCTACTTGGCAATGAAATAGATGTCTCAAAGAGAGCTAACCATCCAAAACAGCCCTCGGATTTCCCCTCTTACTCTATATCCATGTCCCCAAAGTTTGCAAAACATTTCAGTCCTTTCCCATGTTTACAACAAAAATCCAGGGATTATACTTAATTCCTCTCTGCAGTAGCTTTGCAGTTGAATTTTGTTGCTGCTTTTTATTCTAAGGGGAATACATTCTCCTCTTTGGATTCAAAATCTCCTAAAAACATAGCTCAAGTCATATTGCTGTCCTGATATAAACCACACAGGGGCTTTGCAGCATGTGCAGATAAGAGCTGTGAGTGATTTGGCCTTGATTCTGCACCGCCTGCTCCACACCACCCTGCTTAGTGGACTTCAGCTGTATGGGACCCTTACTCTTCTCTGAGCAGTCTGTCGCCTGCCCCAAGTCCTTTGAATCTTCTCTGCCCTACATTTGGAATGCTCTTGACCCAGGCTTGAGACATAAAAGGAAATCCGTAAATAGTTATTGAGTGAAAGAATAAATAGAGACCGTAATTGAAAACAGTGCTGCGGAGGTATTACAGGTAATTGCTGACTTAAACCAGTAAACACATCAGAGTCCTACTCATAGAAAATCCCATCTATGAAAAGAAAGTCTTCAGATTTCTTTAAGATAGAAAAAAGAAAATATAGTTTCCTAGAATTTAAATGTTAGAAAGTTTCATTATTTTCCTCTTATAAATGATTAAATGTAACCACATATACTTTTAAAAGCTTATGAAAAACACAGACCAAGTAGTGTTCTGTTCTCTAAAGTGACCTGAGGTTCTTCCCCGGCACTAGAACATGCCTGCTCTCAGTTTAGTTCCCAACCGTGACATTGGCTCCCCATCCCTAACATCCAGGTTTTGTAGCAAAAGCTCTGCCCCATGTGGCTGCTCATAATCTTTTGCCCACCTACTCTCCTGATGCCTGCAAACCCTTCACTGGTCTTTTCTATCTGGAACGATAAGATCCAAGATCCAGAGGCAATTTTGTGGAAAGAGAAACCAAGATTTCTGTCCTTTCTAGGCCATTCAGGCCAGCAAGTAGGAGCCTCCCTGGCTTGTGACTGGCTTTTGAAAGTTCTCACTAAAATCTGGGATCAAAGCCCCTCGTTTGGTCTCATCCTCTATATCCTTCTTTCCTTCACAGGCTTAATGAGGAAAGATAACTATAACTGCAAGCCTGTTATTCTCTGTTCCATTTTCCATGAGCACCTGTCTCCGCCTGTTGGCATCCAGCTCGTGGTGACTACAACTACAGCCATCTCCGTTGTAGCCACCATTCTGCTTGGCACCGAGCTGGACACAAATTGCAAACTCTGTCATATAAAGTCATTAGGTAAGCAGCCAAGCTTGCTCTACTGGCCATTGGTACCTGGACTGTTTGTTTTTTTTCCCCCCAGCTTTAATTGAGTTTATTGGTACATTTCAGGGATACAGTACAGTTACATTCATTGTTGGGATCTTGTACCTCTACATGACAAGTCTTGATTCTCATTTTTTCCCCTTACCCCTGTCCTCCCTTCACTCCCTCCTTCCCTCCCCATCTACAAACACTTTATTTTCATCTTTTCATTATCTCACATTTTTTTTCTTTTCCCTTATTACCCTTCCCCTACCCATCCCACCTTCCCTACACCTTTAGCTCCTTTCTTCTCATTTCTAAATGACAGTAATCTTATTAGGATCTTATCCTGGACTGTTTTATAACTTGAACATGTTAATAGTTTTTCGGAAAGGCCAAGTACATTCTGGTTGGTCTTGGTCCACCTTGGTCTAGCTTAGTATATAAATCCTTTTCTCCTGCCTCGTGCTGTGGAGTTTCTCCTCTCTTACAGTAATTGAAGACAACCTTCTGTCCAGAAGTTACTAAGCGATGGCATTTAGTGTAATCTTGTGTCTATGTACCTCCGTCTCTCTCCCCTCCCCACTCCCCCCCTCCCTCTATCTCTGCTCCAGGGATCGAACTCAAGACCTTATGCTTGCAAGGAAGGCGTCGGCACCACTGAGCTACATCCCCAGCCCTGTATACTTCTTTCTTTGCTCTCACAGCTCTTCTGCCTTTTGGGGCAGTTCCCATACATCTTGACCATGTTTTTCAGAAATTCCGCCCCATTTTGGCATAGATTATATGTTCTTGCACCCAGTCCCTAATTCACCATGACATGAAAAGGTAGACATCCTGAAAATACAATAGCTCTTTAACAGAAATATGATATATTTCAATTATTCTATTTATTCCTCCTTTCTATATTGGAAAAAAATGTGTTGTGGCACTATGCTGAGCCCAGAATACAGAGAACTAAATGGTCCCTGCTGTTGGAGCTTGTGTTATAGAAGATGAAACGTATATTAGTCAAATAATTTTAATGAGCATACTTATGTGGCCTGCAGGAAAGAACTGATACTGTATATCAGATGAGCCTGATTTAGAATGAGCAAAAAATCATTAAGAATGGGAGGGCTGCTATGAAGGTCAAAGAAGAACAGAGCCAAAGGAAAACAGACCTTCTCAAAGTGAAGTGAGAAATTACATTGAAGCACTAATTACTCTTTGGAAAAAGACAAAAACTAATGTTGGGAAATGTAAACTCTTCTACCATCAAAACAAAAGTCACATTTTAACAATAAGTAGACAAATAACAGATAATAAACATATATTTTTACAACTCTTCTACTTTATATACTTTTCTTCCTGGAGTACTTTTAAATAATATCATGAAATTTTTGAATAAAAAGCTAATGTATATATCAACTAGATAATAGACATACGCACTATAGTTTAAGTTTAACCTGGCTTTTACCACCAATATGCAAAAATATTTATTTGCACTTTCACTTTTTTAGATTAAGTAATCTCTAGTTATATTCAAGTAATACATTAAAAAGTTTTTACAAGCTTCCATCATAATTTGAGCACTCAATAAAAGTCTTAGCAGTAAACTTATGCCATTTTTCCCCAATACTCTGTGACCTGGAAGGTTTTGTTGTTTTGGGGGGTAGGTGTTTTTAAATGTCATGAATACCAATAATGAGAAAAGAGCTGGTTGTCCTACAATGATTCATTTCTACTCTGCAATATGCCCAATTCAGGGATGTAGAAATTCAGAAAGAACTGGTACAACTGCTTCAGAAGGGAAATTCCTGAAGACACTAGTGATTTAAATGTCCACTGCTAAATATCGAGGCATGAATTTGAAGAGGCAATTACAGTAGTGGCTTTGCCTCCATAGACCATTCCATTGTCCTGAGAGTTCTGAGAGCCTGGATGTCACCTCCACTACAGACATCGGTGTCACTTGACCAGAAAGTAAGCAGGGAAAATCCAATCCGAAATTGTAAAAGTGGGAATTTGGCACAGAAAAGTGAACTTTGTGTGAGCCAGTAGATGGGAGGAAGAAGTAGACCACAAAAGCAAAAGAGCTGCTGATAAAATATGGGGCCCAAATTGTTAAGGAGGTGATCAGAATCAGAAGTGAGAGATAGACACTCCATGTTGGAACAAAAGCAAAAATACACGGTGCGGACTAAAAAGCTTCTGGGTCCCAAGGGAAGCAATCAACAAATGAAAAGGTAATCCATACAATGAGAGAAAACATCAATAAACCATGTGTCAGATAAGGGGTCATTTCCAGACCATATGAGGAACCGGTACAACATAATAGTAAAACAACAAATAATCTGATTTTACACTGGGCAAAGGACTTTTGGAAATGATTTTCCCAAGAAATCATAAAAATGGTCAGCAGCCATATAAAACATTGCTAATTAGGGAAATGCAAATCCAAACCACAGTGATATGTCAGCTCGTTCCTATGAGAATGACTGGAAAGACTGGGATAAAAAAATGTTGGCACACCAAGATGACAGTGCCCGGCCCCTACTGAAGGCCTTTAGATAGACCCTCTGTAGAGTAACTAACTGCTGATCACAACTAGGACCCTCTTCAGCTGGAAGTAGCAAGAGCTGTCTTTGCCCTGTGACCCCTCACAGCAGTTAGGAGTATTTCTTCAGAGGGGGGAAAATTGCAGATAGGTAAGTTAACTTGATATCTTGTAGGCAGGTAGACAGGGCCAGCCTCAAGGAGCCAGCCCTCAAGGAGCCAACACAGCAAGGAGCCAACATGAGGACAATCAAGACACATTCACTGAAGGCAGCATTTTAAAAGGGGAGAAATTACTACACCCCTGTGCTTCCCTTGAGGATGAATAGCAGTGATTGATATTCTAAATAGGTATCAATCACCTGGTTGGGGGGGCAAAGTTTTAGATCAGCCTTTCCAGGAAATATATCCCTGACCCCCACTCTTACTGAAAATCCTTGTACACTTGCTACAGACTTACTCCCTCATTTGACCCCCATTTAATCAATATTACCTTGGTGGCTGTACTCATAATCTTATTGGTTGGTCACGGCTTTGCCCCACCTCATGACCACCTTGTAATTTTCTATTGGGTCTTATAGTTTTGGCCACTTTGTACCTGCCTCACCACATGGCTTTGCTGTATAAAACATCTTTGAAAAGTGGAGTGGGTGTGCAACGTATTTTCCAGTCCTCCTTCTGTCTCTCTTAGACAGAAGCTTTCTTTCCCTCAATAAATTTTTCCCACTGTTAAAGAAAAGAAAAATGTTGGCAAGAATGTGGAGAAAAGGGACCCTTGCATATGTTGATGGAAATGTAGATTAGTATGCAGGTAGATTAGGAAAAAATACAGTGGAAATTTCTCAAAAACATAAAATAGAATTACTGCATGATCCAGCAGTCCCATTTGTAGTCATAAATACAAAGGAAATGAAGTTAGATTCATGAAGATATATCTTCATTCCCATAGTCATTGTAGCATTATTTGCATTTAGCCACGGTATCCAAAAAAACCTATGTGACCATTGATGGACAAAGGAAGAAAACGTGAAGTTATGCAAGAGAATATGACTCAGCCATAAAACAGGAACCCTACCATTTGGGACAACATGAACAAAGTTGGGCATTGTGCTAAGACAGCAGACAAATATGACAAATACTCCGTGACCTCACTTGTACGCGGAATCTGAAAAAGTGTTGAACTCATAAAAGCACAGAGTAGCACAGTGATTGCCAGAAGCAGTTGGCCCAAAGGTACAAACTTAATTACAAGAAGAGTAAGTCCTGAGAATCTAATGTATATCATGGTGTGCATTAAAAAAAAGAAAGAAAAGCACTTAATGCCTGTTCTAGGTCAGAGGCCAGGGCAGGTGATGCAAATCCTCATAGATTCTACTAGGTTCACGCTGTCCTGTCTGCTTGGGTCAACCCGTCGCTATCGCTATTAGGAAACAGCAGCCCTTCATAACAGTGGTCAGGTCATTAATCACATCCAAAGCCGATCTGGGCTTCTGTGAAGGAGACCAAGGCCTCAGGGATCTAATGGTCTCTATGCTCTTCAGGCACCATGAGTACAAAAGGAATCTCCACTCTTTCTGTGCAGAGGAACAGTGACCTCTATTTTCATCACTCAGGATGGTTACACTTTTTTTTTTTGAAGTACATAACACAAAGAAAAATTTTAATTGTGAAATCTTTACATTTATTTTGGCTTTATTCAGCTTTGCTCTTAGCAACTACTCAGGAACTGGCTCTGATTTAGAGGCTCTCCTGCCTCTCCTTCACCACAAGCCCTTGCACAGTGAAAATTCCAGCCAGCTGCCCACTAACATTATTACCATATCCAGCTCATATCTCTCTA
>NW_022900926.1:7652380-7676985 GCF_012274545.1 Fukomys damarensis
AAAAAAAAAAAAAAAAAAAAAAAAGCCTGAATGTGGTCTTCAGGCTACCACAAGTATCTGGCTGATTACAGTTTGTGATACTTGCAAACCATGTGATTCAGGAAAAATGTTTCAGCTGTCACCTGCACAAGATTAAATTCACACGGTCCTCCTCCTTTCTCTCAAAGAGCTCTTGTGGCACATTTTCCTCTCTGCCAGTTTGCTCCCTTGTAGAAAAGCATGGAGCTTAATCACTTGTGCTGCCCTTCTTCCTCAGAGCGAGGTGTAAGGTATTTAGAGACAGGCTTGGACATGTGACAAGCCTGGAGAGTCTTCGGGACTCTGCTGATTTCTAGCAACTGGGTGTTGCTCTCCTGTTGGTCTGGGGACAGTTACATGTGAGGAACAACAATACACTGAGTTTCTAACTTTCTTCTCAAAGTGTGCATGACCTCAGATTTTATTCCAAGCATTTTTTCTTTATCTCATTCTAGGAAGTTTTAGATTAGCCAAAAATATGTGTAAACAACTTTGAAGATTGAAGGGTTTTTTTTTTAGTAATTAGTGTAATTTTTTGCACTCTCTGTTCCGCTGGTTGGAGATAATAAGTCTGCTGAGATCTGTGAGTTGTTAGAAGATAATTTCATCCACAGTTTCTTCATATCATTTACAAAAGAAGTTTCAGATTAGAAAATGAACTATAAATAATATAGAGACTTTCCTGCAAGTTGGTTCAGTGAGAAAACCATCTCTACTACATCCTTCATTTATGAAATACTTCAGTTTGTAGAAGCTTTTTTATTCCATTTCAGTTGAGTTTTTTTAAAATAAAAAATAAGTTGCCCTTTAGAGGTGTTTTGGAAGCAGTTGCTGTGTCGTTGTACAGTCAGCATGTACCTGTTGCATTCATGTGGTTTATGATACCCCATCTTCTCCGAAATTTCAGAAGTATGCATTTCGAGAAATGGATAATATTCTGGAACTTTTATGTGAACATGTAATAAGCAAGAAATATCTTATTTAAGGTACTTAGGAAATACCTTCCCCTTTAGGATTTCACTAAAGCCACAGGCACTTTCTTCTGCTGCCTCTTGCCACGTTGATTGGCTCAATTAATTTCTGAACATGTGAGGTTCTAACAGCAGGGATTAAACCAGGCATTCTTAAACTAAGTCTTCCAGTCAGGGTCTTTTACTTTGTATTTTCAGGGGGAGAAAAGCAGAGGCCTGGGAATGAAATTCACGTTGCTCTGGGGATGGACTTTTCCCCTGCAACAATTTCACATAAGCCTACTTTATTAAAACCCACACACGTATACACACACCCCTCATTTAATTGCCACGAAAGCAATCATGAGGAGACTCAGGAATGGGTGGTCCTGAGGGTCACCAGACCCCCCGGGAGCCACAACCGAAAGCTAGCAGGGCACATGACCAATTGTGCTGTCTCTCTCCACGGTCCCGAGCACACCTTCCCTTCCCTCCCCTCACTGTCGCCTGACAGCATAGCGCCATGTCCCATAGAATTTCCTCTGACAGTTCATTATGGCACTAAGTTTCCAAGTTTCTTGAGAAAAATATTTTTTTAGATCCTCCGTTTCCCACAGCAGATCTGACCAAAGCATTTCTTAATCACACACTCGAGTCTTTTATGGGACCACACAGAGCATTTCCCCTGGGACCTTGCCTCAAGTCTGTCTTCCCCACACTCTCCAAAGTGATCTACTAATCTGATTTACCTTACACTTTAAACTTTTTTTTCTTCCCTTTTACCATCTACCTTCCTGAGGTCTTTCCTTTATTACAATGACTTTCTTCTCCTAGTTAGTAACATGTGTGGAAGACCACACTAATTTGACATTATGATGGGGACCAGAACCAGGCAAAACAGCAGAACTAAGATTCTGAGATAGGAATCAGGTATGGGTATCATCTGGGTGGCTGGCAAGGTCCCACTAACTTAGGACATCTCCCACTTTGCCAGGACAAGGTGGACGGCAGTTAGAAACCCAATGGTGAGTCCAGGACTGGAAGACATGTATATATCAGAGGGTTACGTAGAGGTGGGTCAGGTCAGTACCTGGCCGGAAGTCAAATCAGAAGCCACAGCTATCAATACTACAGCAGCATGCAGATTGTAGTAATTACTACCTGAGACAGGAACGCTTGAGGAGTCTGAGCCAGTCTCAGGCTCTGACCTTACCAGATTCTGCCAGTGTGGATAAAAGAGCTAGTGTGAATAAACGTGGGAAAGCTGGCAAACTGGTGAACAGGACTAAAAACAGGGATATGGTTCTGTGTCCTTGCTCCCTTCCTCCCTACTTACAACTTTCCCAGGTCATCTAAATGGGTAAAACCCACAATTCTGTTTTCACTCAACACCCTGCCACTTGCTACCAGCTGCCTTTGTGTAGGTCTGATGAAAATGTGTTATATATTTAAGTTTATGTCATTGTAGTCAATACTGCTATACTTCCCATAGATTTTTCTGTAGTGGAGGGGAAATATTTTAGGAGAACTGTTTCCAAGCTGTTTTTATAATTCCCAGACTAGAGAGTGCAGAATAGTTAATACACACAGTGCCATCTCCTCAGAACCCTGCTCTGACCACCATTATGGCAAGGAAGGCACTATTTCCGGGTAAGCACTAACTTTCTCTGCCTTCTTCACAGAACAGCTCTTCAGGAAGCTATGAGCATTTGACTGAAGAAGCTATTGAACTAACACATCCACCGCCTTGGCCCAGACTCTGTCACAACTAGGGAAATTCAATATTCTTGGTGATGGTATTGGCCTAAGGGTCTGGGAGGAAATTGCTTTACTTCTCTAGCAGAGGAATAGCCAGATCAATTGGGTGAAGCTAAAACAACATCAATACAGACATATTAAGCTTGGCTTTGAAAATGTGCACCATGGCTTCTCTGGAACACACGCGAACAGTTTAAGGGTGAAACTTGCTCATTGAACCCTTAGCAAGAAAGTTTCTCTGTCCCTCTCTAAGTGGGAAAGTCTTTAATTCTCTTTGCAAATCTAGTCCTAGCTCTCAACTTAGCAGGACTGCCGACTGGGTTGAATTCTATACAGAGGTTTTTCTGACATAGACCACTGTCCCCTAGGGGCAGGACCAAGACTTAATTTTGCAGAGAACTGCAAGTCAGGTTGAAATCTGTATCTCTGGCAAAAAGCCAATTCTTCATTCACCCTGTCAGGCAAACCTTCTTCTCCTGCTGTATAGTTACAACACCAAGGGCCCAATATTCTATTTCAGTCCAAGGAAAAGTGGACATAAAAATCCAATCCAGATATATGACAGACATGAGATGATCAATGTTTACTTTCAAAACTACAGAGACTAGAATGAAAGAGAAATTAGACAAATACAGTGTAGGGCACAGATTTTTAGTAGAGTTAAGTCTCTGTAAACTATCTGGATGCAACAGCCGGGAGGGAAAGCATTCTGGAGAGTGTATACGTGTGAGCATGTGTGCCTATGTGTGCACCTATTCTTTGGATATGTTTGGAGTGGCTTCGAGAGGTTAGGGGAGGGCTGAGGGGAGGAGAAACATTCCGTGATAGGGTTTCCCTTGAAAGCCTCGTTGCTTGGGTACCATATCTTCCTGTAGGTGGCAGCACTAACAAGCCAGGGTGGATTGATTTAGCTTCAGATTCTGAAAAGGAATGTTTAATTCCAAGAATATGAAATTAAAACTTGCTTTACCCTCATAATTGCCTCTCCATGCTGAAAGCTTTTCAAGTAGCTGACCTGTTACTCTAATGAAAATACATATCACACACACACACACACACACACACACACACACTCAGAGCCATTTTATTTAAAGAAAACAAACTGAAGTTGAGTAACATGGGATCATCAACTACGTGAGAGAGATGTAGAATAGTTCACGTTCTCTGCACATTGGAAAATAAAATGTGCCACTTCTCAAGGATAAGCAGGAAGAAAAAATTTAACCCAGACTTTTTATTTCATTCAACACTCACAAGCAGTCATGGTAGAGTTAAGCAGCTGAAGGTAGTATTTAAAGCCCCATTTTATGAGAAGAGCATGAATAATTTCATGTATGATTTATTATCTTAGTAAGCAATGAAGATATTACTGAAATGGTAATGAGGATTAAAAACACAAAAACAAGTGTAGCCAATAAAGAAATAACAAAGAAACACTCGGGTTTTATAGTAAATTTAATGAATTCATTTTGTAATAAATTTAACAAATATTGCCTGCTGACATAAAAATATCAAAAGTGAGCATGTTGAGAATTTGGTTTTGTGAAATATAATTATTACCAATCACAAAATTCTAAATCCATAATCATAGCTGTGAAATCGATTTAGTATTTTATAGTATGTTCTCTTACATAATCTCTAATTTTCAAAATCTGTCTTTGGGTTTGTTTTGTTTCCCCACATAAATGGTAAGCTCTAAATAACCACATGGGTCTTATCTTCAAAAGCAACAGCAGCCACGTTGCTACAACATTTTAAGTGGCGTCTGTGTTTCTGTGCTTATGTATTTTTCAATTTTTTATTTTTTTCCATTGTTTACTGGTACATTTAAAGCAAGCAATACAGTTCATTTATCATTGGGATCTTGCACCTTTACATGATATATCTTGGTTCTTATTTTTTTTCCCCATTCCCCTGGTGTCTATATTTTGTAGTGATGATCCCAGAAAAAAAGATAGGCGGTGTATTAGTCAGCTTCACAGTACTATAATGAAGTATCTGGCATAGGCTGCTTATGAAGGAAAGAGAGGTTTCTTTGGCTCAGGGCTCTGGAGATTCAGGCTGAAGATTGGGCGGTCCAGTTCAGTTGGGTCTCCAGTGATGGTACTATATCTTGCCAGAAGCATGTGTTGGAACAAGCGTTCACATCTCAGTCAGGAAGCAGGGAGAGACTGAGGTCCTGGTCCCTTTCGAGGAAATGCCCAGATTCCTCAGGGTCTCCCACTAGATTCCAACACCTCCCCGAGCCACTGTTCCAGGGGCCAAATATTTACTCAGGGTCTTTGAGAGACCCTGTCCATATTCAAACTACAAAGGTCATATTTTCTCCATCTTCCAGGTTGAGAAGCTGAAGATTTAAAAGTTGAGTAAAAAGTTGTGTGTGGTGGTGCATTCCTGTAACCCCAACACTCCACAAGGCTGAGGCAGAAAGGTCCCCAATTCAACCTAGGAAATTTCAACTTAGCAAGACCCTGTCTCAATACTTTTTAAAAGGCAAGGGATGGTGGCTGGGGCTGGAGATGTAGCTCATGAGGGGGGAAAAAATGATTTAAGCAACTCACCCAACTGTATACCTAAGGGCCCCCGCTAGACTGTTGATCCTGGCATTTGTTTATAATCAGTACTCTTACTTCGCTCATCCCTGCTGCTGGGAATCCCCATTGCCAAGCACGCTGGAAGTACTCCACTGAACTGATGGGTTCCATTATTTTGATTTCATTGTTCTCGATGATTCTGGTTAATTAAACAGCTTCCCCTTACCTTGCTGTAATTATTTTTCTTTGCAAACATGGGAAGGGGAAATAACTACAGTATTTTCTTGTCCAATGACCAAGGTAGTGCTGCCATTCTCTGCTGCAAAAAGGCCTCTAGAAGGAATGTATAGAGTCTGTTGCCACCATCTGCACTTAAAGCAGGAGAGACTTCCTTCGGGAAATTTATGCTCATGCTTTCATTATTCATTACTTCATTTAATCTTTGGAGTGACTTTTTCTCACCTTGTAAATGGGAGTCATTGATGTCTCAAAATTACTCAGAGGAGTTTACTTTTCATATGAGTTGACTAATCACTCTGTATCGCCCACCAAGGAAAGAAATTCTTTGGATTTCCACGTCACCCTGGCCAGAATAAAAGAACAATATACTACCCATAGGAACTAGGTTGATATATTTTCAATCTGTAAGAATTTTAGGCTGAATGCCCTTGAAGGAAGCATTTTTGTGGTATTTCTTCTGGAAAGCCCTCAAGAGCAAGAAATGTGGTAATATTTTTCATCGAAATGCTGCATTTTTTTTCTTCCAGCGGTAGCAGAAGGGAGCCATGAGAAAGTCTGCTTTTTAAAGGGCATCTCTTCTGCTTGGCACCATCACTGAGGGAACTAGGTGGAAGCTGCAGGAGGTGGAGCTCAATCAGGAGTCTTTGCCCTCACCAGGGCTGCCTACTGTGGATCAGAGGTGTCTTACAAACGTTAATTCATTAATCCTCCCAGCACCTGTGTAGGGTAGGTGAATGAGACAGCTGAGATCCAATACTCAGTACAAAGCTGCAACCGCAGAGACAGCTACAGAGCCCTCAACCACTGAACCAGTTTTGTGCCCCAGAAGAAAGCTTGTTTTTTTACTGTTTGGCTGGAGCAAGTGCAGGGTCAGGTTCCTGAGCTGTATTAGCATCTTTATCTACACCTCCTGACAATCTGGGAGGAATTCATTATCTCTACCTTACACAAGGGCCAGGGATCCCCAGGTTGAAAGTCAGATGCTACAGGAGGAGTGTTGTTTGTCACCCTGCAAGTCTGCAGCTCCAGCTCTGAAAAATTCTGTTTCCATGATTTCTATCACGATGTCTCACTGATTTGTTTGTTTTCCTGTCTCGAAACCAGAGAGCCCTTCTGCCTCCTCCTCAATGTTCATTTCTGCTCCTTGGCCCTACTGACACCTTTCTCATCTGTTTGGAAGGTGACTGAATCGCGGAGCACCACACGCTTGCCAGTGGATGGATCCATTACAAAGTCAGGGGCCAGGGATGTCGGTCCCATGTTCAATCCCTGGTGCCAGAAAAAGAAAAAAAAAAAGTCGGTCTGTTGGGGCAAGATTGTTCAAATTCCTTCAGACATGGCAAGGAAGGTAACTTTATTGTTTTGTACATATTCTTATGCAACTTACCGAGTTTTCTAGGGTTCAGCCTCAGATTATTGGCTCCATAACAATTCTTTTTATAGATCATGAGTTCTTTAAACCAGAAAATGAAATCACTGATTTAAATTCCAAGAATTTAGCACCATATTTGGCATTGTACTGGTTAAAGTAGATTTCATAAGCTAACAAAAGCTGAGAACATCCTAACTGTTGGATATCTTTTTTGGGGGGAGGGTACTGGGGCTTGAACTCCGGTCCTTGCGCTTGCAAGGCAGGCCACCAAACCACTGAGCTAAATCCGCAGCTCTACTATTGGGTATCTTAACCTTATTCACTGCTAACCTATGTAATAACTTTTCTAAGACTAAAGCTAGGTAAATTTTGTTTTTTTGTTTTTTTTGTTTTTGTACCAGGGATTGAACTCAGGACCTTGTGAAATTTTTGAAATTTTTGCAATAATTATAAAGCTACTTTTTGACTCAGCCTGTCATAGCATTAGTAAATGTTGCTGAAATCTCACTATCATTTGGAGTATAGAGTACAGTATACGCTCTTACATGGTTCATGAAAGCAGTGTGGAGCATAAAGGAGAGAAAAGAGCAGACAAAGTTGGGTTATAAAAATGAAAAGTCTCTATTCGTTGGTATGTCCTGTCTCTACTATAATTACAAAAAATTTCAGTGATTGATATAAATAAAGTAAAAATGCTGCTAAGAATAATATATTTAAAATGAATATTATGGGGTTGATAATTTAGCTCAGTGGCACCATGCCTGCCTCACAAACACGAGGTCCTGAGTTCCATCCCCAGTACTGCAAAACAAAACAGAACAAACCCAAATATTGCGTTGCTCTTTCTAAAGGTAATATAAATCACAGATATATCAGCCAGCTTTCCCCTTTTTGTGATGAATACTTGGCATGCTCAACTCAGAAAAGGTTTATGTAGCCTCAGAGTTCCAGAAGTTTCCATCCACAGCCAGCTGGTACCAAGGCAGAAATGACATGGCGGAAGGAGAGCTGGAGGGCTGGAGGGAGACACTCAGCCTCCAGAAGAAACCCTCAGCCACTCAGGAGCTCCGAAATGGCCCCTAACCTAACAGCACGTTCAGCTATGGATTCTTCCGTTGACAAGCATGGTTCTCCATGTTCCGATGACCTTCTAAGAGCCCCATGTCTGACACAGGAGATGTTTGAGGGCCATTTTAGATTTAAACCTGGATTCTTCCGTTGACAAGCATGGTTCTCCATGTTCCGATGACCTTCTAAGAGCCCCATGTCTGGACACAGGAGATGTTTGAGGGCCATTTTAGATTTAAACGAATAGATGTATAATTTCATCTTAGAAATGCAAAGTATTGAAGGAGTTTGTGTTTCAAACTCAGCAGCTGTAATATTTTTACTAAACTATGAATCAGACAAAATATGTTTACAAGAGGCAAACACCTTAGGATGGACTAAAATGTGTCCCTTTTCTCGAGGCCTATCGCTTGCCATGCTTTATCACACCATCTGCCTTGGAACAGGCCTCAGGGCCTTTGCATGTTCTTGTGTCTCAATGGAACTGCTCCTCCCTCAGCCCCTGGTTTCTCCTTCCTTTACTCACCTACCTGCTTCAGTGCTCTCTCTTATACTGCTCTGTTCCATCTCTTGCACCCCATGTGCAAAGCTTAATATCTATTTCTCATGGATGCTTCACCTTGTGTTGTTGTACCTGTCACTTTATTAGATATTTATAAATTCATGTCTGTCACTTCCTACTCTGAGGTCTCTGCAAGTAGAGAATTTTGTCTTTTTCATCCCTATATCTCCATGCTAGAGCCATAGCACACTCTTGTAAATGAAAGAAAGAATGAGTTGCTTCCTAACTCCATAGCACACAGAAATTACTAAAACTCATGATATTTCAGGAAACTCTATTTGAATGAAAATATTTGATATTTTTTAATGTATCAGAATCTCCATATCACAGTAATGGTGCTTTTGAAAAGGCAATCCAATATATCACTTCTTACAAATAATCCTTATGATGATCAAATATTTTCTGTTGGTGCCTCTTCATGCATATTATAACAGAAATAACATGTTGAACAAAAGGAGAAGATTATAGCTTTCCACTGATTTCTTAATTTGCGGAATGTTACTAAAAATACTACCTTTGATGCTGAGAAAATGTTTCTAGGACCAATCACAGAGGAAAAGAAAAATATGAGTAACTGGTCTTGGGAAAAGGACCAAAAACACCATCAGTGTAAGAACTTTGCTTGTCATTTCCTGTATGAAGGAAAACTTCTACATGGGGGACCTCCCCCCAGATATAAGGAAAAGCTGATATACTACTAAGATAGAATACCCTGCCTAGCATTGAAAAATAAATGTCTGCCTTAATTGATTTTGACATTTTGTTAGATCAAGTGAGACTGTGGGAATGGAACTTTCTATCGAAGACTTTTGAGTGTCTCCATTTTTTTAACTTTTTTTTTTTTTGTATCAGGGATTGAACTTGGGTCCTTGTACTTAGGCGGCAGAACCACTGAGCTAAATCCCTAGCCCCTGGGTGTCTCCATTGTGAAAATCATAAAATCACAATTTAGGAGGTGTAAGAGGCCTCAGTGGAATCCAATCCTTAGCACGGATGGTGGTCCAGTGACCTGCCCCTTCTCTGGAAATGGGGCCACTGCTGAGATTCTCAGTTCCTGCTCCATATCAAACTCACTTCCTAACTAGCACAGAAGTTCTCCCAAAGCACTTGGTCAGAAAATGTGATAGGTATGAGGCATTTGATTTAGAGGTTGAATTTGAAAATATATGCATTGGTGTAATAAAATTCAGCACAAGGTACACCATTTTCTGGCTAAGGTTATAGTACATCACACAGTGGTTAGTAAACTACAAGGGGCAGGTGACAGGTGACCACTTTAAGTTTTAGGACACAACACCTTAAGTACGTATTCTTCCTAAGGTAATCTCATTTTTGCAATTCTATCCACCCATCATGAAATTTGATTAGCAGCCAGAAAGACATTGTAGTCTCCCCCAAAAAGTGAGGAGCTAAAGAAATAGAATTAATTTTCTGATATGCCTGGGAAACTATTTTCCTTGCATGTAAAAACTACACTAAGTGTTAAGAGAAACAACTCAGGGGCAAAGACTAAATACCACACAGTTTCTCTTACATGAGAAACCCAAATTATAAATACAGAGCAAAGTTAAAAAATAGTAGGAAGATAGATTTTTCTCAAATGAGAAGAGGCTGAAAAGATGAAGGGAGGGGAGAGAAAGGATGGAAAGAGGATGAAAAAGAAATGAAGATGCGTTATGTACGCGTACCAGCTCCACCCGAGCAATGGGAATGTTATGTTCTGTAAACGTGGATTACAAAAAATGATGGCTCAAGATGCTATCAGGGAGCTCTGGGGATTTAGCTCCGCCGTCTACCTCGAAAGCACCAGGACCTGAGTTTGATCCCCCACCCCAAAAAAGATGCTGTTAGGGATTTAGATGAAGCAGCTGCTGGCCCCATGGTCTTTATTTTGCTAGTGAGATGAATCCTCACGTAGAAGGCAGCGTGAACAATGCCAAGATTATAGAGCATGCTATGGAAGGGACAGCTTGATATATTCACCAAGTTTATTTTTCATGAAGTGAAGCAGATACAAATGTGTCTTTATCCTTATTTTTGCCGTGAACCCTCCTGGTAGTCTTACAACTGCCATAAAAACTTCAAAATGATGGCACACACAAGTAATATTTCATGACACCTGTAACAAACAAAATCTACCTTAAAATATCTGTGATGTACCACATGAATAATTGAAGAATACACTAAGTTTCAGCTGAAGGACAGTGAAAATATCAGTGCAGTTCTTTTCCAGCATGGAACTCCAGAATTCTGCACATAGACCAAGGCAGTCCATGGACATGATATCAAGAACAGAAATTAGAGAGTGCACAAAAGCCTCTGTAACCTACGTAGGTTTATACTTCCTCCCCAAGGTGAGCTTTGTCTGCTTCTCCAGGACCGATGTGAGACTTATCCCCTTAATTCTTCGCAGTCCACTAGTTTCTCTGTTACATATCTAGGCTTCCTTTGACCCAGCTGTTTCCTGGCTTTGCCTTTGCCCTACCACGGTGACTCTCTAGATAGTCCTAACCCAAATCTCTGGGTATTTTCTGGGGCCTAGGAAACCATGTGTGAGGTCCGTAGTTTCATCATTAAAATTTTACATTAAGTTAAACTTGACACTAAATCATTCACTGACATGTTTTGGCAAAGGAAAGTTGATGATGGAGATGTTTAGCCCTCACAGTTGTTTTTGGTTGTTATTGTCGAGGCTGAAATTCTTTGCATTCATTATTAAATTAGAATTTGAAAATACCTCAAAATGTTATTCTAAGTAGGTTGACCACATCATAATAAAAGATAAAAGATTTTGACAAGTGTGTATTTTACCTTGAAATTAACCAAATTAATAGTAATCATAAAGCTTTGCTCTGTTGAATAGGACAAATTTTAAAAATGTTATCTAGTTGTATTTTCTTGTGTTTCTGAATCATGTATATAAGGTCATTCAATTTGTACAATAACTATTTTTTTTTTTTTTTTTTTTTTTTGGTACCAGGGATCAGACTCAGGTCCTTGTGTTTGCAAGGCTGGCAGTGGAACCACTGAGCTAAATCCCAGCCCATTCACAATAACTTTAAAAGGAAGGTGCTATTATAATATTATTACTAGAAAACAAAAGTGATTTCTTAAGGTCATGCTATTTGATGGATAGGAATTCATGGCCAGGTATTTTTGTTTCCTTACGAATGATGTAGATTGAACAATAAATCAATACATCAATAAACTGGCCCCGAGTCAGATACCATGGAACAGTTTCCAAGACATCTCATAACAGGATGGAGTCAAGCCAATAAATATAAATACACTGCAGCATAGAATTAGCTTTTATCTTCCTTTACATTTTCTCAAGGCGTCACTTTCTCTTTTACTTCACATTTTTTACCCTAAGCTGAGTTAACATGTTGGTTTTTAAAGCAGAAAACTGACTAGTAAATGAGAATATTCACGTGAGACCTAAACCTATGGGGACGCTATTTTTAAAATCATATTTAAGTAAGGCATTTCTTTTTCAAGTTGCACTTTTCAGCTAACAAATGCTTTGTTCATCAGAGTCAATAACTTTGGAACTTAAACTCTCACTTTTTTATTTTTGCTCGATTTGGGCGTTGTTTGTTGTTACTACCAGACAGATAATACTCCCCAAATTTTGTTTGGAGGGGCAGGGTGTGGGGCAGCAGGCACAGTAGAGAACCATAGAGAACCACACTGAAGAACGATCTTCTATATTTGGATAAAGTTAGGGTTTTCAAATCTTTTACCACCTTCTCCCCTCCCCTCTCCCTTCTGTTTTTTCCTCTCTCTTCTCCGCTCTCTGGTCCTCTCTTCTTTGTCCCCCACCCCACTCGCCCGGCTCTAGGCCTGCTCTGTACTTGGGGTCACTAAAAGAGCAGCTAAGCATTTGACACAGTGTTTGGATTCTCACCCCCACAGCCAGGCCCTCATTACCAAACTGTTAATCACTGCCAAAGAGCAGGTCCCCTGGTGGCTCTCCTGCCCCAGCCCCCTGAGTAGGTCCTCTCCACACTCGGTATCGAATTGCATCATAATTACAACACTGGCTGAGCAGTTTAATTGTACGTGGGCAAGGAGGAGACACGTTTTTCAGCTTCGGTTTAAAGGTTTCTTCAGACTACTCAGTATTTGATTGAGACGTACAGAGGCTGAAATTCATTCTCACAAACTGCGCTCACGGTGTACACAGAGTACTCGGAGCCCAGCTTTCTTTGAGTCAAAATTCCAGTTCAAAGAGCTCCTTCTGGTCTGCCAGTGTGGAGCTGTTTATAGATTTTTTTTTTTTTTAATTCGGGTGGTTGAACGTTGCCCCGCCCTTTAGGCTAGTGACACAACTACCCACTCAAGGGAAAAGCTTGTTCTTTAAATAGTCATTTTACCTAACTGAAGTCAAAATAGTCACAGGGGCTGATGCCTCCACTTCTCTGTGGACTCTGAAATTCTGCTGATGATGTGAAAACAGGGCCCAAATGCGGGGAGGTAGAGTTTGATTTGACATAAAACCTGTGAGGTGAGTGTTGTGTTTCTGTATCTTTAAGTTTTAAGGCTCATATTTTTACTTCCTAAAACTTGATTTATTAAAAGATATGGTCTCTCAAGCATCACTGTGAAGATCTTAAGAAGTTAGGTAAATAGGCCACTTTGTCTTGTGTTCCTCTGTCAGACCGGTTAAGACAGAGATCGATTTATTTCCTTTATTTTTATTTTGCCACGTTGAAGGCATGCTAAGTAACGTGAAACGATTGTCTTAAGCTTGTGTTCATGTGTTTGTGAACTATTAATAATATGAGAATGCAAGTGCAAGCGTGGACTAACCCCGTGCTGTGAGACATGTTGGAGGTCTGTTGACCTGGCACGCCTCTGCCCAGGGCCTGAGTGTGGCGTTCACCAGACTCCTGGGGCTTGGAGCTGAGTGACTCTCAAATGCAGTTGACTTACCCTGAAAGGGAGAGTTTGTTAAAGACGGGTGGAACTCGCTACCCGCGGGCACTGTGGGACCAGGAGCTCCAAGCTGGCCCGTGCTGCTTCTTTCCTTCCTCTCTGCAGGACCTGGCTTCCTTCCTTCCGTGGGTTGGATCTCTCCACAGAATCGGCAGGATGAATCCTGGCTGAACGAGACGTGTCGTGTTTTAGGAAGAGCAGGTGATTTTCCCCATGTCTATATATCAAGCCTGCCAAGGACTTGGCCTTCTCTTGGACACACGCAGTGACTAGAGCAAGGATTCTATGCAAAGTAACTCAGAACAGTGACTGGTCCGACTTCAAGGATACGTTCACCCTCAATGAGGTTGGCAGGTTTGCCAGGACGCTGTGGGCCAGAGGAAGAGATGCAGTTAGAATAATTAGGGCAACTGCCCCTTCATCTCCATGCCCCATCCTCTGTCCACGGAGCACAGGTAGTTAATAGCACTGAATAAAGAGTCCAGAAATTCAGAAGGCCACCATTTTCCACACTTTCTCCTCCATCAATCTAAATGCTTCACCACATACATGATGTAAACCAAGGCAGTTTCTTCGCCAGCATTCAAATCCACCAGCTCTGTCCTGTCCTGTGGTCGGCATTCCATTTTCATTTCTTATTCTACAATTAGCTTTGCTTTCCTTTTATCCATTATTCAAATTACATGCATTTTCTCAAGAAAGAATTCAAGCCTTCGTCTAATGCAAATTCTTACATAACTAAAAACAAATATGTTTATATTTTGCTTATTTCTCATAACATTGGATTAATCACTTTTGTATGTCTTCCATGCTCCAAAACATCACATCTTACTAAGTTTTGCAGTTTAACTTCCCTGAGCATAATACTGTGGCTGCCCACAGGCAATGGAGAAATGTAAAGTTTTGTTCACCTCTAACAAGTCAAAGACAGAAAGAATATGAATCTGGCTTCTCTTCAAAGAAAATCTTAGCAGGCCCCCTCCAGAGGCGGTAACTCCAACTGCCTGAGGCTTGTTCATCCAAGATCCAATCCCTGAGGAGCAGAGGGGAACAGCGATGGGCCATTCACTGCAGGTAAATGGAGACAGGAGACCACTCCTGCCAGGCATGTTGGTGCACGCCTGTTATCCAGCACTCAGAGGCTGAGGCAGGAGGATGTCCGTGAGTTCAAGGCCAGCGGAACTGGTAAGAGACCGTCTCAAGAACAAAACAAAACGGAAAACAACAACAAAAAACCCACACTGCTATTTTGTCTCATCTTGAGTGGGATGTAGCCCCGTTCATGTAGTGTGAGAGGTATTATGATTGCAACTCACACAAATCTTGTGTTATCCTCAAGAATTTTAATAGTACCCTAGAGTTTATCTGATTAATCTTGTAAAACATTTCTAAAACAAGCAAGAGGAGTATTACATTTTTAAAGGTTGATACCATTGCATAACAGAAAGATGGTGATATTTTTAAAATGCACCCCTTTAACCCACTGAGACAGTTCAACCTAGTGGAACTTCTGTTTTTTTAAAAAAAAGTAACTACCAGTGAGTTGTGATGGTACATGCCCTGTAATTCCAGCTGAGGCAGGAGGATAGTAAGTTTGGATCTGCTACACTGGGCAGCTTAGTGAGGCCTTGTCTCAAAATAAAAAACAGAAATGGCCAAACATGTACTTCAATAGCAAAGTGCCTTTTTCAATCCCCAAGGCTGGAAAAAAATAAAATAAAATTAAGAATTTAATTTCGAATGATCGCAGTCAAAACATCCAGTAACACCTCGCTTCACCAGCGCTTCTTTTTGCAAACAGTTTGGTTCACAACCGTGCTCGGCAAAACTTTGCTTTGGTTTGCAAACTCTGCATCGGGTGACGGACACCACCATGGCCATCTTCTCCCCACAGACACAAACACAGCCTCTTCCCCTAATTTGTAACCCGAGTTCTTAAAACAAGACATCACTGTGTTTTTCCTTATGTCTTCATTACCAAGAAGAGAACATTGGAGGAAATAATATGGGATTTGTTTCATTTTCATTTCCTTTAACACATGGATAATATTTTTTGTAGTTAAGGGGATTAAATACAGGGCCTTTGCACTGAGCTACATGCCTAGCCCTTTTACTGTTTTTATTTTGAAACAAGATCTTCCTAAATTTCCCACACTGGCCTTGAACTCACCACCCTCCTGTCTCAGCTTCCAGGAGTGATGGGATTTTAGGCATGTACCACCAAGCCTAGCTAACAACATTTTTTATGCTATACTATAGCATTAAGATTTTGAGAAAGGCAAGGCTTTGAATTAATGCATAGATCTTAACTTAGAGGGATTATGAGTAGCACTGGTATAAGAGGCTCTTTTATTTTGTCCTTCTCCATAGAAGTCCTACAAGAATCATTTATTTCTTTTGTTAAAAAATAAAGTACTTAAGAAGTGATCTGTGCCTAAACTTGAGTGACCCCACTCTCCTTGTCATGAAATAAAAGGGAATGAAACCAGGATAAAGATATGAATTTTGACACTATTATATCTCAGTAAGCACAGCATGCAGATTCCACACCTTCTGAATTGTTTTGTTTAAGCTTCTGTCCCTGTTGTCAAATGTATTTGCTTAAAATTCAGTGTGTGCATATGTGTGTGTACTTGTGTGCATATTTGTGAATGTGTGTATATATAGTAATTTTACTATTAATTTCAAGGAGAAACTGGGCAAAAAAGAGCTGCCCAGTTTAAATTAAATTAACAAACTTTTGATACTTAGGTTTTTCCGTAGATATGAGTGACTCAGCACAAGGCAACCTTTCCATGGTGCTACTTTCCATGAACTTTACTGAGCAGTGCTTGATGGGTTCTTGCCACCAGGTGAATGTGGAGAGATTTGCTGTTCAGTAGAGAAAGCTCACTTTCCAGTCTTCTTTGCGAGTTTCTCACCAGCTCCATGTCTCACATGTTTCCTGGACATTAAGGTGGAAAGAACTTCCAAAACAGCAGAACACAGCATCAATAGATTGTTCAAGTTGATGACAGAATTATGTTTCTTCTTATCTCATGTAACAGGGCAATTCTAGAAATTCAGCAGGTAGAATAAAATAATATTAAGCACCAAGAAATCTAACTTTTCAATTTCATTACTTTTTCAATTAAGATTTAAGGCCATCGGGGATTTCTGTTTTACATGTGTGCAGTACATAGGCTTTACATTTCTTGTGTGGAGTTGGTACAGGTACACAGCACATCCCATCCCTCTTTTCGTCCCCTGCTCCTCCTCTCCCTCCCTCTTCTGTTCCCCTTCCCCTTTGAGAAAAGATCTGGCTCCCAGCTTCGCAACCATTTGCCAGGTAGGTCTGAGACCCCAACGCCGCCTTGGCACCATAGTGTATTAAGGTTATGCAACAAGGCACACAAGTGCCGGACCCAGGGCTAGGAGAAAGGGAGGCTTTCCTTAAGGACTGTCCTGCCTTGGGCAGGGCCCTGATTTAAATCTGAATGTTTTCACTCATACACTTCTTTTCTAAGTTTCTTACATGGTTAAGGACCCGTGGGGAACAGTGGCTGTCTGCAAGGAACAAGAAAGATGTTTTGCAATTTCAAAGTAACCTCTAAGAAAAATGTGACCAGCATCGAAATCACTGTAGTTCCCTGAATCCCGGGAATAATTCTCGTGTGCATAAAAAGGCGTCCAAACTCACTCGGAGCAGAGACGCAGCTGACTCTGCCCACCTTCTCACTGGCAGGGGAATTCCCTTTCTATCTCTGTAGAATACTGAGCTCTGCCTGTAGCCCCAGTGGCCACCTGTTGGTCTCCCAGTTGTCCTCCATGACTGGAAGTACTACGGAGCTCAGGGCCAGTTCCTTGTGGTGTCAGGACCAGCCTCCGCTGACAGAATCATTTCTAAACACTGATATCATTGGGTATCTTCAGTTCTTTTGGATAAATGAAATAAAGTTTGAATTTAAAATTTTTAAAACTAGCTGTGTTTGAGAAAATTTGCAAACTGCAAAATATAGAAATGTTTATGCCCTAGAATTTCCTCTTACAGATTTTATTTTAATATGTTTCTAATGGATTTGATCTACTTAAGATTTGAGGAATTAAAAAGACTAATATCCATTACTGCTTTCTTTGTAACGCATAGACAAAATATAAATTATTTGCTGTTTAACCTTTGCATGTCTGTAATTGCATTTTGAAATACTACATTTGCTATATATTTTGCTTGAAATGACTTAGCTGCACAAACACCATAAAATAAAATTTCTCATCCCCAAGGTGTAAATTTGAAGACCTCTGTTTTATTTTCATCAATACATATTCCTAAAACCACATTGCCACAACTTCAATTATTTTCTGAAACTGGGCAGAGCTCCTTTGGTACCTACATGAGCTTTTCCTTGCCAGGAGGATACTATTAAAATAGACAGCTGTCACTTTCCGAGCAGTTTAGAGAAGTAAATTCTCTGAGACCAAAACTCAAACTTACTAGGGCCGGGGATTTAGCTCAGTGGTTTGGTGGACTGCCTTGCAAGCGTAAGGACCCAAGTTCTATCCCTGGTACCAAAACAACAACAACAACAAAAACCCTCAAACTTACTGAACCGCTGCTGGGACACTTAACTCCCCATCAAATAACCAGTTTCTAGTTGAACTGCAGTGACTAGTAGAACAATCCCCTAAGGATCCCCAGATTTCTTGGTCTTTAAGAAACACTCAAATGTTTGTGCAAGAGAAGTCCTATGTACAATTTACCCTAATTCTCTGTATTGAAAAACTGAAAGAAAAAACAAATCTCAGTTTGATATCAAATCCAGAGCTGGAATCCAGTTCACACTGCTGCCAGCCCAAGCCTGCGCTCTTTCTCCTGTGACTGTCTTGGGAATGGCATCCCCCCGTCCCCCCACACAATCCCTGTAGACTCCTCCGTTCTGTGGATTCATCTGCTTCTTACTCCATTAACATCATCGGTCAGTGACTGTGTTTGCTGAACTCCCCTTGGAAACAGGTAACATAACATAAATTACTGCATCACCGCATTCAGAGAAAAGGATTACAAAATGCTAAATTCTCTGTGGAAGAGCTGCAGCTCCTGAGGGAATCGATTTGCAGTGTGATGTAATTTAGATGCAAGGAAGGAAGGTGTGAGGTCAATTTTCTCAAGATCCTCATGGGGTAGAAAGCATCCTAGCCACTGATCAACAAAAGAGGATTTTTGAGACATGATGACAAAAACAGTGACATTAGACCATATTTTTATAGATGTGAGGTCAATAGATCTCCAGGCCACCTGACAGGCAAGGATAAATATTGCCTTCACCATGTGTATATGAAAATGGAGGCTGATATTCACCAATTGTCAGTGCTTGGATGTGGACTGAGTGTTTTAACACTAAATCAGAATTCTAGCCTTCTGTTCTCTATGAAATATCTATAGAATGTATTATTACGTGCACCTGAATTCACCCTTATACAGTGAATGAATTTCCCCTACTGTTTGCAGCTATGAAATGCTTTAATATTCATTACCTTACATGATATTAAGAACAACCTCACGAATAAGTAGGTACAGTTATGACCAGTGAGGAATCCAAGACTCAGAAATTTAAACTGCTGAAATGAAGGGCCAACAGTAGCTGTGTGGGAGGGGTATGGCTTGACCTTGTGTTTCTTCTTTCAAATTCAGCATTTGAGCACACGGAGAACGGCAAGCTGCCCGCCATTGAAACCTCAAATACTCCCAGAGCTCCTCTGAGTTTTTAGTGATGGGCCGGACTTAACGATTTTCCAAGAACTGCTTTAATTTCTCCTCTAGCACTTCTACCAAGGAGCACTGTAAAATAAAGCTATGCTTGTCATTAAAATCCATCCATATAGTTGCCCCAGATTCACCCAAGTTTTAGAGAGGGCCCAATCACACCCCAGCAACTCCAACACAAGAGTGCAGTAGAGAGAATAAACCAACAGCACATTAAACTCCTTCTTGTAGACGCTGTTCAGAGGATTTGAATCTGCTCTCTGCTTTGAGGATCTGTGCTATATAACAGTGATGACTGGAAGCCATTAGAACAGAACAATCTGCATCCTCAAGGCAAAGTAGAAATGTAAGCTCACTTCGAGCATGACACTGCTGTGAGGCCGGTGCCCTGCTTTTTCTGATTAAGCCCCATGTGTGTGTTCATTGTGTACAATATGTTAGATGACAGTAGCTTTTCATTTAGGAAATTAATTTCTGCCCTCATTCAATGAGGATAAAAACATATTAAAATCTGCATTTCTTATGAGACATCACTATTTAAAGAAAATGTATTTCCAAGAAAAGTAAACTTCTAAAGTACATACAATGAGTAGATCATCTAGTTCAAATATGGAATTACTTCTGCTTAAACCAATCCTCTTAAATAGTTATAGACTGTGTATTTAGCACAATTAAGGCTTGAATTTTTAAAATGTAAAAAGCAAAAACACTACAATTTTAGGGTCGCTTTAAAAACAGTATGGAGAGGGGCCGGGGATTTGGCTCAGTGGCACCACACCTGCCTTGCAAGTGCAAGGTCTTGAGTTTGATTCCCGATACCAAAAACAAAACGAAACAACCAATATGGAAAATCCAATAATGAAATGGAGAATTTTACAAAGTTGCTTGTACGTCCCTGGTATTTTCATTCCCTGAAGGAATTTTCAGAAATCTTGTTCTGGTGCTGGAAGAAGTGCCCGGCTACAGTTTCCAGGTTATAAATGACCCTGATTTTGTTAAAGTTTAAATTATTTTTATTAGATCTGCACCTGAGATGTGAACAAGAATGAAGTTAGAACTTTCAGGTAACCGCGCTGTTGGGATAATCATCTTCTGTGTCCTTTCTACCGCACCGTCCGTCTGCGTCTGTCTCCTTCAGCCTTGCTCTCCCTCCTGGGATGCGTCTTCCATCTCTTCCTTGAGGAACGAAGTGGCAGAATGCGTGACTTTAAAGAGATGTGTGCAAGTCCATTTCCCGGCTCACTTTCTGTCACGAGGAACTTCGCCTTTGGCCGCACCAAAGGCAGTTTTGCTCGAGGGTGCAGCTGCCCTACCTTTCACTGAGATAACCTGCATCACTCAGCAGTGAAGCCAAAACTCTGCAGTGGTCGATACAAGGAGGATGTGGATTTGTCTACACAAGTATCTTTAAAATGTTTCTTCCATATCGAAAGCCCAAAGCTAGGCATGGTGGTGCATGCTTGTAATCAGGACAAGCTGGAAGGCTGAGGCAGGAGGATCACAAGTTCAAACCCAGCCTGGACAATTTAGCCAGACCCTGCCATTAAAGAAAAGCAAAAACAAAAGACTCAAAAGCCAAATTGTTAAAAAAAAGAAATTTACTGGAGGTATTTTATTTTTCTAAGTAATATTTGCCAATTATTAAAAAAAATAGAAGGGAGGACAAAATGAAACAGTATACTATACAAAGCTAACTATAATTTTGCATTTATTTTTACAGCATCTTGAGAATGAATAGAATGAATGTGTGCAGAGTCATCGTAGGCACGTGTGTGTGCATATGCACATATATATGTCCATCATATATATTCCTAGGTTATTTTACTGTCAGTAACAGTTTGTATGTTAGATGATCATTTGTATGTCTTATCTTTAGAATGTATTTTCATTCCATAAACGAATTTATTTCAACATTGTCTATTATTTAAAATTAAGAGTTTGTATTGCTATACTTTTGTGATTGACATTAAATTCCCTTGTGCATAATATTTTAATATTACAGATGATTTCTTGGTTGCCTTCTTAAAAGTGGAGTTTATTGGCTGCAGATGGCATACAATTTTAGCATGAGAAAGCTTCCACTGTGAGGAAATTCATATCACAACTGTGAAGCATCCTATAGTAAGAGAATTTGGTGAGAAATTTCTGCCTGTCCATAAGAGGGGTCGCCAGCTTCCTCTAGTAGAACACCACATATGAGATCATCCTAAACCTCCAGGAACTCGCCTCCAATGTTTGGTCTCTAGCAGTCCATCTTAGGGCGAATACTGACACATCGGGGTGCAACGGAACACTAGGATGGCCAGGTGTCTATGAGCGAAAATTAACTGAAAGATTTCAGTGCTTCCTTCCTGGAGCCTGCTCAGGGAAAGATGATGAGAAGCCTGCACAGCTTTGCCGCTTCCCATTGTAAAAGGGCACTGGAACCGACAAGTAAAATTAGAATCGACTTGGGTTCATTCAGCAGAGACCTTTGTGCAGGCAGCTGCCGTCCAGCCCGGAATGTGCTGCCTCTGTTGGTCAGTCAGAGCTCTCGGAAGCGCGTCCTTGATCCAAGGGCGTCCATCTTATTGGAGAGTATGGCTCAGCGCCTCTTTCCCCGTGTAAAATTTGACGGTTCCATGATTTTGAACACATTTTCAATATTCCTGAATAGCTACATCTAAACGTTTTGCGTAGAACTTTTCCCTTTAATAATATTTAGTGATGAATGGAAGGGCTAGACACAAAGAATAAATCACATATAAAAAGATCACCCAGTTTGATTACATTTGGCTAATATTTCTACCTCCATCCTAACTGGGCTCCACAAACCTAATGGAAAGATGTGGCTGACATTGGGATTTCTCAGCATATTACATCCTGGTATAAAATATGGAGCTTTTTCTGATTAAATACAATTCTTATGAAAATAGTTTTGATAAAAATCACTTTGAAATTTCCCAGAGTGTGAAATAGGAGGCAAGCAAAATAGGAGAGAAACAGATAAGAAGCACATTTTTCTGGTTATCATCGAGCTCCTACCTGCAGAATATTCAAGGCCCTTGGTAGAATCCACGTGGCCAAGTGTCCATAATCCTCAAGACTGATCTGCCAGTTGGAACTGTAGGGTGCAATTATCACTAAGCCTGCTCACTAGGGCAAACCAACAAAAGAACGTTGGCCAAACATTTTCTTCTTGCATTCCTAAAATAGTTTGAAGTAACCTCCTGAGATCCAATATCTGATTCTTCAGACTATCTTGGGAGAAGAAAAAGGAAGTTGGAGGAAAGTTATACATATTCTGATACAAAAATCAATAAACATGGTTTTCTAAACATGAAAAAAAGAGTTGATGGACAAGAACAAACATGCCCTTAGAACTATAATGTGTTTGGTGTTACAAACTTTAAGGCAACAAGGGATTTTTATACCACGATGTGACAAATTCCTCACAGATGAGAAAAGATATAAAATGCTGCTTTGTAAGCATTCTTTTTAACCAGAAAAGATTTTCTCATACGAGGACAATGCACAATGTGTGGCAAGTGATAAAATAAATAGACAGCTACTGAAGAATGTTCTACTGCGTTCATCTAGAGGCCAGAGCCTCCAGCATAATCTCTGTCCAGTTAAAACAAAGTCTCTTGGTTTCAGAATGGCCACACAGACAGATTTTGTCCATGTGCTGGTGGGAAGAAGCTTCTTATTCAGGTGACACACTGGGACTCGCCTAAACAACCCCATCCATCTTGTTCTTTGAATTGCAACTGGTCCTGGCACGTAGTTCTTCTTGTTTCCTGAGCCCCTGGCATATCTTCCTTGCTCATTTTCTCTGCCAGCCTACAATGGCCAACTGGCATGCCCCCCCCATGTCTCTCATCAATTCCTCACCCACACACAAGGGCAGGTGTGTACCTTTTCACCTCCCCGCTCTTTGCCAGCCACTGGGCCTCACGGCAGGGCAAAGTGTACCACACAGAATTAGGGATAAATAAATGAGGGGAAAAACAAGATTCTTGAAACCTTTGAGGACAATGCCCTCAGGAGCAGAGCCGACTGCTAACTCCCTGGGGTGATGAGGTACCATTTAGTGCAGTTTGCCAAGCTCTACTCTGGAGCACCACATCCATCTGTAACCCCATTCAGCAGCAGTCTACCAGTAGATCTCTACCCACTGCAAGGAGCAGTGGGTGACAGAGTGAAGCGTCCAGAATACCAGCACTTCCCCTCTCACCGGCCGGAAGAGGCTCCACTTTAGAAATTGCGAAAACCAGCACTGTAGGTGTAGTTTGATATCAAAACCACACTCTGGAGGGTAAATCACACTCCTCTTTGTCATGAGTCTCCCTTCCCCACACAAGCCCTGTTGTGCAGTGGGGTGCTGTATTGTGTCTACTCAGGTGGAAAAACTCCCGCACTCTGTGAGCCGGCCCGGGTC
Source organism: Fukomys damarensis (assembly GCF_012274545.1). Taxonomy (NCBI): domain Eukaryota; kingdom Metazoa; phylum Chordata; class Mammalia; order Rodentia; family Bathyergidae; genus Fukomys; species Fukomys damarensis. The sequence goes on from NW_022900926.1 coordinate 7,675,981, forward strand.
CCATCGGTGTTCGGACTTGGACTGGAGCTGAATGCACGGAACTGCGCAGGGCAGTGTCTCTGGGAGGGGCTCTGCCCTATCTCTGTCAGGGCACTGGCATGAAGATGCCTCCTGCCCCTCCTAATGGCTTTCAATACACTCACGTGCCTCGCCATGGTCCTTAAGAAGCAGACCGCTCTGTGTTCTACATCAACAATGTAAATCTTTCCCAAGCCTAATGATTCCTATCTTTTAAAAAATGCATCCTCTCTATAACTGAACACTTTCCAACTTGTACAGTTACCTTGTCAACCCTATATCAGATGTGTATGCACTTATTAATTAGTATTAGAGAGGTGCCTGATGACTTTGGTCTATATTGGGCAATAGGTATCCTGTGAGCAGAGGTATATTTGCTCTTTGTATCTGCAGTACTGAGAATTTAGCGATGATACGAATATGATGTTTGTTGAGTGGATACATCAACATTGGATGTGTATACTTGGAAAACACACTTTTACTTCTTTTAGGTTCTGCCAGGGTTACTGAAAAGATACTAAAAGATACTGTGAATTAGCAGCCATTCAAAGGCTAGAATGGAGCCATAGATTATTTTTCCATCAAGCATAAATCTGTCAAGCATAAGGAGCAAAAATGTTGATAATAAAGTCTAAAATATTTAGTATAATAAAAAGAGAAAATTCTCCAGTTAGGATTTTTGCCCTGTATATTCAATCTCTTTTTGATTTTTAGGTATTTGACACTTTATAGCTCTCTCTTCCTTTCTTTCTTTTTCCTTCCTCCCTCCCTTCCTGCCTAATCAAGCATAAATCTGTCAAGCATAAGGAGCAAAAATGTTGATAATAAAGTCTAAAATATTTAGTATAATAAAAAGAGAAAATTCTCCAGTTAGGATTTTTGCCCTGTATATTCAATCTCTTTTTGATTTTTAGGTATTTGACACTTTATAGCTCTCTCTTCCTTTCTTTCTTTTTCCTTCCTCCCTCCCTTCCTGCCTATTTCTCC
>NW_022900926.1:7677666-7689854 GCF_012274545.1 Fukomys damarensis
AGATACTGTGAATTAGCAGCCATTCAAAGGCTAGAATGGAGCCATAGATTATTTTTCCATCAAGCATAAATCTGTCAAGCATAAGGAGCAAAAATGTTGATAATAAAGTCTAAAATATTTAGTATAATAAAAAGAGAAAATTCTCCAGTTAGGATTTTTGCCCTGTATATTCAATCTCTTTTTGATTTTTAGGTATTTGACACTTTATAGCTCTCTCTTCCTTTCTTTCTTTTTCCTTCCTCCCTCCCTTCCTGCCTACCTTTCTCCCTTCCTTCCTTCCTTCCTTCCTTCCTTCCTTCCTTCCTTCCTTCCTTCCTTCCTTCCTTCCTCCTCCTCCTCCCCTCTTCTCTTCCCTTTTCATTTTTCCCTTCTTTTTTTATTGCCGTGCTGGTGGCCATGAGCTAGGTAAGCACTAGCCCCTGCAGTCTACCTCCAGCCTTGGGTGTATGTCACTTTAAACCCTGATAAGATTGTTAAGAAAGAGAAGAGTCAACATAGATTTAATTCAGGTGCAATGGGGGACTTCAAAAAATTAAGTCTTTAAATATTTGTTTTAAATGACTGCTTTAGAGACATACTCATTTTGTGCGTTAAAAATATCCATCCCTTTCTAAATTGAAATATATTAGGAACAGATTCATAATCTCAACACTCCAGAAGTCTGGGGCAGGAAGATCCCAAATTCCAGCCCATTCTGGCCAAGCTAGTGACTTAATGGTACCTTTCTCAAAATAAAAATAAATGCTGGGAAGGAGATCAGTGTGAAGGCTCTGGGTTCAACCCTGGAACTGAAAAAAAAAATGTACTCAAAATGGATAAATAAAGAATTAATGGCCTGTAGTTACTCGACTTGGTTGCCTTCATACATTGTATCTAGAACCATAAAAGGGAGTTCCAGCAAGACAAAGATAGAACAGAGCAACAGGCACTTAGAAATCCAGGCAAATGTGGTCTTTTCCAGGCCCTAATGATGGCTCTATGTTAATGTGGAAAAAATGAATTCTGAGATCCTCAACAAATAAATTCAGAAATAATTTTCAAAATGTATGTACCTTCTTTTGTGTGATTTTCCTGACAGTAAATCAACCATCAGATGTGAGGCTCAAGAACTATACCAAGTATTTCTAACTTGTACCTTTGTATGTCAAACTAATTACCAACCATATCCTGATTAAAACCTAGATAATATTCACCCAAAGAACAGCACAATTTTACTTCATTGCTGAAAATTTCACTTCATGTGTGTGTGTGTGTGTGTCCCATCAAACTGAAACTGTTAAATTTTAGAGGCCTCTTAGAACAGCATTTCCATATTATGCCAAAAGAACATTGGGGGACTGTTCTTTCTAATATGGTTAATATTTATTCAAAACTTTTCCCCACATTAAAATCGTAATCTATCTGAGACTAGGAAAGGGCCTCAACTTCTTTTTTGTGCTCTCTTTTTAATCTTTTGATTTTTTTATGGAGCTTTTAATTTCATAAATCTTTGCCAAATGAATTATGTCAATATTTATAAGAGCAGACGGTAACCAAATCTGGATTTATAAGATTTTAAGGCTGGAGGAAACTATGGCCAAGGAGAATAAGAATCATTTACTTCAACTCAGTGCTGTCTTAATTCATAACAGTCTTCATCTTAAAAGGTAGTAGAATTCAGCGGCCTCGTTGGCGCCCATGGCAGATGCTACTAAGGACATAGCCATCACTTATGGCCTCATGTGACATGTACATACATAACTTGCCAGGAAGACCCTCTTCAGTATGGATGTTTATCTCTGAGCAGTGTATTCTGGGAAAGCAAGCTGGTCTCCTATTTTCAGGAATTGTATTTGACCTCATCCAGTCAGAAAACCACATTTTCTTTCTCAGAAATTACCTAGGAGTACTCATACGCTTCCCCCCCGACCCCCTTACTGAGGACTGAATTCAGGACCTTGCACTTTCAAGGTAGGTGCAGCGCCACTGAACTAAGTCTCCAGTTCTCATACACTTCCAAAATGAAAATGAGATATAAGACGTGATGCAAAGAGCATTAAGGATGTGACAGGGAAGGTTTATTTCCCTGGGGGATTAGAGACAGTTTGGGAAACCGGCCCCTTTCTGCTTATTTCATTTCTTCCTTGTACAGGAAGCCATGATGCTTGTGACTGTAATGACCTGGTGGCTATGAACTGAAATTTTAGTGCAAGGCTAAGAAGCTGAGACCAGCTCAGGTAAAAGGAAAAAGCAGAACTCTACATCACTGTGTCAGCTCTGGAACTGCCTGCTCCACGAATCTCCCCCTACACATTCCATTACCGGCAACTACATACATCTTGATGCAAAATTCGTGTTGACTTCTAGAAAATGGAATGTTAATATAATAGGGAAATGCTGTGTGATTTTGTTCTTCTGGTTGACAATGAGGACTCATTGTTCTTAGCACTTATGGGGCTCACAGTTGATTGTTGCTTGAGTTGATGACCAGAGCCTTCGAGTTACTCCAGTTAGGTAGGCTGGTAACCCTCACACTCAGGCAGCCCTGAAATAGAGGCCTGGAGAGCCTCACCGGTGAGACCCCTGTGCTGCTCTGTGGCCTTGCTGCCCCCTTGTCATCTCTCCAGGGACTCTAACTACAGGCACTGTGCCATGAAAATAAGTGATAACAGTGCAAACTGAGTATCGAGGGTCTCCTTCCTGCTGGGGATCCATGTTCTATGCTGTCCGTCTTATACAGATTCTGGTGTTAAATGTGCCACCTGTCATTCCTTAGAACTCGCATTGTGTTTCGGTTCTACTCTCCTGACACATCAGGGGAAAACCATAAACACGGAGAGAGGCTTCCGAGTCAGTGTAGGTAAAGGATAAAGACAAATGACACCGACTACCAAACAAAGGAAGAAGAAGACAGATGGATACGTTTACTTAGGGTGTGAAGCCAGTAGATAATATTTCTTTTGCTTCTGTAAGTCGATCCTCAGTGCAAACCCAGCTCGGGAACAGTTCATGGAAATAAAAAGATGCAAACCTGGGTTTCGAATGCCGAGTAAGGATTTGAGGCACCGGCTGGAAACCCAGCTTCCCTGTTGTAACCGTGTAATGTATTAGAATGTAAGCAGAGTTAGTCTCCACGGGCCACAACAATTACTCCTACTTTTAAAACGCTCCTCGCAGGCCCTACTGCTGGCCTCATGCCTGTGTTGTTCCGACACTGTGAGTACCTAGAAAGCCTCTGTTTCCCTCAAGTCTTTCTTTCCTAGAAAACCTAATCCAGCTCTTTGTACACAGTAAATATGAATACTGTTTTTTGATTTGTTTTCCTATGGCACACAAGTGCATTTAGGAGCTTTATACAACCAACTATCACTCTTTGATTATTTAGTTCTAAAGTTACTATAGCTTCCACTAAAGGAACTTTCTAGGCTTCCTCTATTCAAGGATTTCTAAACTTTGGTAATGGAGATGTTTTTAGGACTCTCCAGGGACTAGATTTTTCTCTTAAATAACCAGTCAGTTCAGTGATTCCTCCTGAAAAATTCTCCAACTTATAAAGTTTACTTGAAATGGTCACATGCCTGGTTTTTCATATCATCTAATCACATAATACTCAGATTTTAGTGATGAGAAATCTTTATGAGTTAGAATTTTACCAGTACTAACTAGAACCTTAACATTAATTTGGAGTTGTGGCTCCTTTGCTCTGGGTATTGAGATAGTCTCCCTTTCTTTTTAAAGCAAACCATACATGTCACAGCATTTCTATGTTAAAGCCACATCTTTTTAGGAAACAGGCAAAGTGCTTAGCCAATGATATACCTGACTTCATTCCAAGCCAAACAACACAGTCTTTTTATTTTTGTCCATGCCTCAGGCTATCTGAAAGTATTAGACTTAATGTGCAATCAGGTAAGTAAACCCATATTACATATCTGTAATTTTCATCCAGTAGAAAGAAAATATTACATTACAAGCCTCCATAATTGCATTCAAATGTAATCAAATACAAAAGTTTAAGAGCTTAAATCCTTTGAGTTACAAGATCTCTTTTTCTATACATTTATCCAGACTTATAGCTGCAAGAAGAAGTCTAAATAATTCTCAAAACATGAGAGAAAGAGAGGAGAGAGAGAGAGAGAGAGAGAGAGAGAGAGAGAGAGAGAGGAAGAGAGGGGGGAGGGAGGGAGAGAAAGAAATTGCTTCATACTGCAATGGCCAGTCTAGGCTCTAAATTTTTTAATAGAGGTGTCTGCTGGCTACAGGCATTTATGTTCTCAGGCAGCAAGACCTACTGTAAGGATGCTTTTTCAAAGTGTACGTCTGTGCTAGGAAAATAGCCCTAAGGAGTGAAGAAAGTTTCTTTGGTAAAGGTGTTGGGTGAAGACCAATATGGTAATAAATAGAAGTTATACATTTCTTTAAACCTCTGAACCAGAAACACAAGACCAGAGGGTTTCCTATATAGCATCAAAATGAAGAGAATCTGAAGTAGAAGAAAATCTTGGGAAGCTCAAAGAAATAACGGGTAGGATTTAAGCTCTGAAATTTTAAACTATATTAACAATAGTTTTAAATATGTACCCCAGCCTGTTTCCTTTCTTCCCTCACTTATTTTTTTTTCCTTTTTCTTTTCTAACATGAAGAGAAAACAGAACCACATAGGTTGGGGCATAAGGGTCAATGCTACTAGAAATGTTGAGAGCGTCTGTTCTAGACAAACTGCAGCTACTCTACAACTATTCAGTGCATAGCGGGGCTGGGGACACTGGAGATAGTAAAATGCTAGAAAACTCTCTATCGGGCTGAGAAGGAAGTTTTCTCAATTCTCCCCATATTCCACAAATGAGATGTTTATTTGGATTAAAAATCGCCACCTGAGAAACCCAAATGCTATTTGCCTGCACTGATTTCTTGCTATAAATCATATCAAATGCTTCTTTCTCCTAGGAAGTTACAAAATTACACCACTTACATAAGCCCCTCTGCCCCTGCCCCCTACCTTCTCAAAGGCCTTGCAGGGATTCATGGTGGCCCTGGCAAAATAGCCTGGAGAGAACAGAGGGCAGAGATTCCGGGCGAGGGCGGGCACTGGTTTGCTCCTCCTGTTCGCTTGTAAATGACATAGATAGGGCTGCATGGGGCTGCTTGAAGCTCAAAGCAGTCACTGCCTGGAAGACAGGAGCTGGCATTAGAAAGTGAGTTGTGCAAGAAACAAAGTTCAATCTGAAAAAGGGAGAAATGAGCACTATCACTTTAGTCAAAATGCAACAATGGAAATTAAGAATTAAATAATATGTTAGACACAGAAAGAGAGGAATAATGAACTATAATATGTTAGCAGACAGTTGCTGACTATAAAACATGGGAAATAAAGGCAGGGAAACAGAACAGACAAAGCGAAGGGACACGTGAGGTGCATAAAATACCCAAATGTCATTGGGTTCACAGAAGCAGAGATAAACACAGAAATATCTGCACAGACACTCTCTGAGAATTTGTCTGAAGCAAGTGCAAATGGAACAAGGTGAAACAGGGAAGCATGAGGATGAGCAGGTCTAGAAGCATTAGAGTGATGCACGGAAAACCGAGGGTCAGAGTATGGTCAGGTCTACCTGTGAGTATTTGAGCCTTTGGAAGACACTTTTGATCCAAACAATAACCATAAGGAGTCCGTGTGAGGTACAAAACATACATAAAAACTGAACTACATGACAGCAGTACCGCGGGCAAAGGGAGAGTAAGAGGAGGGAAATTCTGCACTGTCTGGAAAATGACAAACGTAATCATTGAAGGTATGTTTTATACTAGAAATTTGAAAACGAGGTATGAGTAGCAAGACGAGTAAGGAGCATGTGCCACAATGGATGATGCTTTAATACAAGAAAAGGTATGAAGTCAAAAGAAGGAAAACAAAGGGGAAATGGAAAACAAGTAGTGTAATTACTGGATAGATTTAAATCCAAATATATGAGGAATTTGAATGGAGTAAATACTCCAATGAAAAGACAAATAGTGTTATATTGAGTACTAATAAGTAATTCTTACAGCAATATACTTCGAATAAGATAAAAAATAAAAGCATAGAAAAACAGCCATAGTAACACTGAACAAAACATAAGGGCCATAACTGTATGCTACGAAAGCTATGAAAGTAGACTTTCAGTAAGTTTTACTAGAAATGTGGAAGATGGATGCTCAGTCTAGTGTCACTTCTTCAGGAAAATGTCACAATTATATAATTGTATACACCTAATAACATGTCTTCAAAATTTATAATGCAAAAATTAACAGCACTCAGAAGAGAACTAAAGCCTGAATCCTAATGTTAGATTCGTAATTCTCTTTGAGTTACTGACACACTAGATAAACATATCTTTATACTTCTACATCCATTAGTTATGTCTATTCTCGATATCTGTATCCACCCATCCACTATGCATTTATTCACCCAGCTCAGGAGAACAACAAGGGAGATTTAAGCAATGTAATTAGTAACTTGATCTACTTGGCTTTACTCAGAACTGGACTTAACAACTACAAAAACATTTTCTTTAAAAGAGTACATGGAAGATTTACCACAAATAAATAATATTCTCAGTAAAATAAAATCAGATGGCTCATATTCTTCAATAATAATAGAATTAAACTATAAATTTGTTGCAAAAAAGATGAGTTGGAATTCCCACAGGTTTAAAGTTAAGTAATACACTTCTAATTAATTTATCAGTTAGTGAAGAAATCATAATGAAGATTAGAAATATGTTTAATCGAATCTTATGATTGTTCTATCTGGCCTCCTGATAACTCTTCCATGAGAAATAATATTGAAAATATTCTAAGACATCTTTGCAAACATGATATTGCTGTATAATAAGCTCAGTAAAGTTTAAATGCCTCTTTTTTATTAGTTCATGCACAGATTTAGTTTTATTCTTATTTGAACACAGAGTAACAGCTGTGGACCTTATGACTTCTAAAAAATATTAATTGAGAAGACACATATGCAGGAAAATTGCAAATCTTAGTGTACATTCTAGCATTTAACAAATGGGTGCACACATTGTTATGGCTGTGTCTCCACCCGCCACCCTGGAGCTTCATGCGTTCTCAGAGGTGGCTGAATCTAGGATGTGTGGCGGACTCAATGTGGGGCCAGGCCAGAGGGCAGCCCACCCTAAGTAGTGCGAATAAGATTAAAGGGCAGAAAGATCCCGTTACGGTCCTGTGTTAACTTGCTACCCTGTTGGTACCATGAGCTGTTTCTCCTCTGCGATGCCCCCCTGCCGTGTGCCACCCTGCCTGGGAGCCAGCCCTTCATGGACTGAAACTTCTACAAACTGTGAGCCAAGTAAACCCTTTCCCCTTTAACTTTGGGTGCTGGGCATTTTGTCTCAGCAATGAGAGAAAAGTAACCAACATAGACTTACTCACCACCCCTTTCAAAACATGAAACGTTTTCATTACCACAAATAGTTTTGTGTGTTCCTTATCCGTCCTCATTTGCGAAGGGCAACACATTTTCTAATCAGTTTCTTGTTCTTGAACTTCATGTGAATAGAAACATGTAACTATAAAAGCTTCTTTGGATCATTTTTTTTTAAATGTACCAATACTCTTGAGAGTGTCAATAGTTCACTCATTTTTAATGCTGAGTAGAAATTTGTTGTATAGAGATGAGCTGAATCATTCTTCAATTTACCTCTTTTGGTGTTTTCAGATTTTAAGTATCATGTGTAAATAGGCTGTGAACATTCATGTAGTCAGTATTGGATGGACCTGTGAATTTCTCTTAGGGAAATATCTAGAAATGGAATTGCTGGGCAATATGGGAAGTGTTGAAGGTGGGAAGACTATTTTCTGGGGTGGTTATACCATCGACATTCCCACCAGCAATGTGTGAGAATTCCAGGGCTTAGTGTTTTCCATCTTTTCAGCTATTTTAATTTCAGATACTCTTCTGTTCTGTCTTTTTTATTTGTTTTTTTAAGCTTCCATTTCTCTGTCAAAGCTCTCCTTATGTGTACCGATTATCTACCTTATCCTTTAAATTCTTCAACAAATTTATAAGCTCTGCTATAGGGCTCCTACTAGTACCCTTCAATTTGCTATCTCTACATCTGTTTCTATGGAATAATTCTTCCTGGTTTACATATTAATCATATATAGTAAATTCAGGGAAACGACAGCCTTGTAAAAAGCATTACTAACCATATCTGGCAACATATAATGTCTGTTCTTCAGCAAAGTAAAAATGACTATGAAAGGAAAATGTTTTGAATCCATTCGGAACATGGAGAGAGTCAAACAGCACAACTCAAGACACTCAGGAGAGAGGACTCCAGAACTGCTTTGGAAAGTGGCAAGAACGATGGGATGAGTGTGTTCAGAGTGGGGAGGGGCGAGTGAGATTAATGATTGTGCATCTTTAATTAAAATTTAACCATTCGCTGTATGTTTTGATCACACATTGTATATCAGCCCTTTATAGCCAGTGGCATTTCTGTTACCTCACAGGCGGTGCTAGGTACTCTTTACTGGGTCCTGCATTGTCCCTCCCTGTGCATTTGTGCTCCATCCAAGAATCTAAGAGGACTTATATAAAATTCTAGACCTTTGTTTCCATGCAGCTTCCCCATCTCTTGTACTCTGACATGGACTCTATCTACTTCAATGACCACAAACCCTAACCTCTTCTCTGCAGCTTAGTGAGCCCACCTGTCTCCTGCTTGGGCTCCACCTTGCTACAAGGTCCTCCAAACATTGCTCCCAAGCAGAAAATCAGGGTGAACATGGGCCTACCTCATGGGTTCTATTCCCTCAAGCATCAGCTTTGCTTTCCCCATTAGAAAACTTGAATACTGCTGCTTCGCATATGTTGCTAAATTTTAAAGTAGTCACGTTGAAGGGCAAGTCTATTACTGATGCTGGCTGAACTCCTGACAGCTGCTGTGTGGTATTTCAAAAGCATTTTATGAATACAGCACTTAGTGTAAGCCATATTCTCTTTCTCCACAAGCCCAGTCAACTAAACCATTGTCAAGGTTGTTTCTCCTTAAAATCTCATGCTCACACTAATGCCCCAACTCCTTTGACTTCTTCCTGATGTTTAATAGAATAGTTAGGAAAACATTGAGGAACATGAGCACCCTTCATATTTTTAAAATATTTACAATTCTTATGTTTTTGAATGTTTACCTATTGAATGTTTCTAAGAGAATATAGTAGTTATAAGTTACTTTGAAGCAATGCATGAGAATTAGGGATCATTTCTTGGATGTTACAAAACACACTATCTTTTGAAAAAGTGAAAGTATTTATTAGAAGAATGTATAGTAGTTTCAAAAGGAAAGGTAGGAATTGCAGAGATGAGCCTTAATGATGTGAGAAAATTTAGAGCTCTTTTCAGAGAGAGAGAAAAATATCAGTACCTCTTTTAAGGAATCAGGTGACTCAGCCCAAGCACATTCTGTCACCTTTCTGTGTCTGTCTTGGGAGAGAAAGTTATCTGATGTAGTGTGAATGACAACCTCATTCCAGAAGTGTAAATATGGTGTTGGAATGGAGTCCTCTGATTAGCTGATCTTTCAGAAGCACACGGAGCAGAGGAAAGTCAGCTCTCCTGGGGAAGCCATGCTATTACCAGAGGGCAGAGAAGGGAGACTGATACTCAAAGAGGCCATGGTCCTTGATCCTTATTTTGCAAGATCTCCATGCAATCAGGTCCACAGCAACGTCCACCAATGTCAATGTTGATAAAGTCAGGGACAAGAGTTACAAGAAACAGAGCTTAAAAACCAATACTCTGACCAGTGCAGGGAGGTAGCCTGGGACCCAATACACCACGGGAAGGAGAGCCACGCCTTCTCCTGCCCCAGCTGCCTTTGCTTGAATGCCGGGAAGGTAGCTGCGTGGGTGCCCCTGAACCCCCTAAAGCACACCCCCCCCGCACTCTCAGACCTCCTGACTGTGCCAGTCTTTGGACCCACTCTGCAGAGGCAGAGGTGATCATCAAGGGCATTTTTCTGAATTCCCAACTTTGAGCATCTTTAAATAAAGGGCATGGGAAACCTGTAATAGAACGTTGTGGAGTTCAACCATTCAGAAGGTTGGGGAACTCAGTCTGGGCCTTGCAGCCCAAGGTCAGTCAGAGTCATGGGGTTCAGCCATCAGCTAACTGAGATCAGGGGTCTAGCATTCTCACTCTCTGTCTGAGCCATTAAATGGTAAATATACAATATTGAAATTTTGTTCACTGCAAACATGTTCTGGACTGCTTCTTGATTTCAATTTAATTCAAATGATTTAAGGGTGATAGACTAGTGACTACCACAGGTGGTCATTTTGCAAGTTGTGCTTGATCTTAATGTGCTGCTGATTGTATCAGTTGGGATAAAGCATTGCGGTTGATTTGATGAGCTGTTTTCTCTGATATTATGAAGATGAGAATGTCTGTGGGTCGTTAGAGGCACAGAAGCTAGGGAGCAACCATATCAGGAAGATTTGGGTTATAACCCAGAGATTAAACCAAGGAGAGTCCGACAACAAAAATAAAAATGAGGAAACACTTAAGCAAGACACAAGGACAGATTTCCAGTTCACCAATGGCAAACAGCAGGGCAAATGAGGATGAAAAGGCTGATAGTGAACCACCAGGACACCCTGAACTCAAAGCACAGGAACTAACAAAACAGATCAATCAGGCTGTAGAAAAATTCAAAACAGAAATAATTTCCCAGATAACCATAGAGATAGTGAGCAAAATGGAAGTCGTGATTCGAGACTCTAGGGCAGAAACTGACAAAAAAATAGATGAGCTCAGGACCATGATAGAAGCCATGAAGGCCCAGCATAAGAAAGAAATGGAAAAAAATCAACGCCCAACATAGGAAAGAAATGGAATCCATAAAACAGATTCAAACAGATATCCAGGAGATTAAACACTCCACAGAAAGTATACACAGCAGAGTAAAAGAATGCAATGATAGACTCTCAGATATAGAAGATAAGATTGCAGTCAGTGACCATGAAAAGAGAGGTCTCTTAAAAACAGTAAGGGATCATGAGAAATTGATCCAACAACTCCTAGATGATGCAAAGAAGAATAACATAAAACTGATAGGAATACATGAAGTAGCAGGAGAAAATACAAAGTACTTTAAAAAGCTGTTCACAGAATTAATGACAGAAAACTTCCCAAAGAGAAGGGAAAAATTTGACATTCAGATAACTGAGTCATATAGGATCCCAACTAACTACAATAAAAAAAAAATGTACACCTAGACATATAATAATCAAGATCCCAGAAACCCAACAGAAGAACAAAATACAAGCAGTAAGAGAAAAGAAACAAATCACATACAAAGGAAAGCCCATCAGAATCAAAGCATAATTTTCAACACAAACCCTTGGGGCAAGGAGAGCCTGGAATGAGATATTTCAAGTACTAAAAGAGAACAACCTCCAACCTAGACTGATGTATCCTGCAAAACTCTCTTTCAAAATGGATGGGGAAAAAAGACACTTCCATGACAAAGAACACCTGAGAAGCTACATGAGTACCAAACCAGCCCTACAAGGAATTCTAAACAAGATCCTAGAAAAAGACAATGAAGGCAACAACACCATGAGGCCCAACAGAGCAAATCAAATAGGCAAGGCAAGAAATTAAAAGGAGAAGGTGGAAAAGCAAAAAGAGTCAACAAAAGGCCAATAACATGTCAATAATAAGTCAGTACCTATCAGTTATAACCAGCAATATCAGTGGCCTCAACTCATCAATCAAGAGAAATAGACTAGCAAAATGGAATAAGAAGCAAAATCCAACAATATGCTGTATAAAAGAAACACACCTAGTGCAAAACGAAGCCCATAGACTGAAAGTGAAAAGATAGAAAACAATTCTCCATGTGACAGAAGCCCAGAAAAAAACAGGGGTAGCAATCTTATTTGCAGACAAAGTAAATCTCAAACCAAAACTGAATCTAGTATTATTGATGTAGGATAGTACTGTATCATACCTCTATGAATGTAAAATATCTTGTACCTGCTTTATGATACATAGTAGGGACCATGCTTTATCAGAGCTACATTTAATGATATTACTCTAGAATGTTCTCTTTCCAGATGATGATTAAGAGGCTAATAAAAAAAATGGTGCCAGGTACCACAACAGCAACAGAACTTTGCTGTTGTCTGGATATTATTCTTTT
>NW_022900926.1:7689903-7727716 GCF_012274545.1 Fukomys damarensis
TTTTATATAAATATAAAAATATATATACACATATATAAATTGAATTTTGGGAAACTTTTAATGGTGCTGCCAACTTTGGAAAAAGTCATCCCAATTTACTGTGTTGACTTGGCATTGTACAGAAATGGACAGCCATATTGGTCTAGAAATGTTAATTTTTTTATTTTTATTTTTTATTTTTTTTCTATGTGTACAGAGGTAACATATAATACTAAATATGTAAGGTCATGTCTACATCTACATGGGCTTGATTACAGAAACTAATAAAGTATTCTCTAAATAATGAAAACAAGAATAAGATAAGACTGTAAGAGCAAGAAGCAATTTAAATATGTTCAGGGACCATTTTCATCTCCAGAATTAAGGATTATTTTAATGTTACATCAGTGCCTTTTTCTTTTACTTTCCTTTTTAGTTTTATTTTAGGATTCCCTATTTTTAATGTTCATACAGATATTTCTTTAACTGAAATACCGAATAGTTTCTTTGCTGTGAAAAACTATAATAATACACAGGATCCTAATGAGATAATTAATAATGTGAAATAGGAAGTAAAGGGCTAAAGGTGTAGGGAAAGTGGGAAGGGTGGGGGAAAGTTAATAAGGGAGAGGAAAAAATATAAGAAACTGAAAAAATGGTAAGAAAGTGTTTGCAAATGGGGAGGGGAGAAAGGGGTGAAGGGAGGGCAGGGACAAGGGGAAAAAATGAGAATTAAGACCTATTATGTAAAGGTACAGAATCCCAATGATGAATGTAACTGCAGTGTATACCTAGATCGTACCAATAAACTCAATGAAAAAATAAAGCAATACTCTGACATAAAAGCTTATTTATATTTGTTACAAATAGTTTTACTATTGAAGCACACAAGCTAAGCCAATAATTCATTTATATCATATAATTGTATCTCTTACGCTTATTAGGATGGTAAGAAGAAAATATATTTTCATATCCATTTCCAGGCAATGTTGTCATTTCTATCTTGTACATGAAAATGACAAATTTAAGTAACTTTTAGGATACAAACCCTACATGCAGAGGAAGACTGGAAGAGCAATCTCCTAGTTCCCATACAATATTTACATATGTTGTACTATAAATACTTTCGAAGCACTTTCTGATAATTACCAACAGAGGTATCAGACTACAGTGATGAAAAGTGTCACAGGATATATTCCTTTTAACTCTATTATGAATTATCAAAAAATAAATTTAATCTTTATTAATTCATGTTTTCAAATCTATGACAATCCAAATTAGTGATATTTTTTCCCATTGATTCTGAGAAGATTTCCACTAATTCTGAAAGAGAAAATGCAAGCTCAAACTATTACGCATAAGAACTTTAGTAGATACCTGGGGAAGAAATCACAAAATAGTAAAGCTGGGAGAATCATTCTTTATTATTGACTAATGTTTGCTTCCTTACTGTTAAAGAAGCCATGTAGACTCAGAAAGGATAAATAAGGTGTCTGAGAACATGAGTATAAATGCCTAATGTATGATTAAATGAATGTATTTATCATTGCTAGACAATGTTGGCTGGCTTTATGGCTTTATGGCTGGCTTTATTTGATGGAAATGTATTGCAGGTTTTGGGTGGAACAAGAAATAATCTGGGACTCACACTTACCTGAGCATTACTGTAAAATTCTTTCTTGTATAATCATTTACTCAGTTATTACAGCAAAGTAAAAATCTTGAGGCATTTCTCCCAGAATATACCTATTGTGGTCTATCTTTGCTTAAACCTCTTTCATCCTATCATGCCTGTATACACTGGATACCTAAAAATGTTATTTTATCAATAGCAAGAAAAAGTCACTTTGAGACCTCAAGTTCACAGCCCTCAAACTAAAAGTTGACACCGTTCAGTTTATACCATTACAATTCTTACAGTCCTGGGCCAGGGATTTAGCTCAGTGGCACCATGCCTGCCTCACAAGTCCAAAGTCCTCAGTTCAATGCCTAGTACCCCCCAAAAAAAAGACAGTTCTTATAGTGCTACATAATTCCATAAATCAAATGTCATTATTCTTTTGCCTTTAAATGGATCTCACATCATTAAAAAAAACAACAACAACACAAAGAACACATGTTCTAAGCATGATCATTGAAGGATGCCAAATCATGGTTTGAAAATGTGTGGCAGGCTGGGGATAAAGTTTGGCGCTAGAGCACTTGCCTACGCCATGCAAGGCCCTGGGTTCAAATTCCAGTGCCACTAACAAAGAAAGGAAGAGATAAAGAGGGAAGGGAGGGAGGGAGAAAAAAAGAAAGAGTGGTTTTCGTAGTTGCTGTGGTAACTACAGGTCAAATTTAGCATCACCACTGACTAAACAGCTTAACGCTCTGCACTTCTAAAGTAATACAACATGAGTGACACAGCTGTCACCCTTGAGGAACTCTAACCATAATCATTTAACTAAAATATAATCAGGCCTTTAGATCTAATTTCTATTACAGAAAGTAAAGAGCTGATTATGCCACAAGGACATAAATATTGTGACTTTTTAAATTTTCAAACTATTACAGTGAAAGACACATTGCCGTTCATTCCCCTCACAGTACCTCCACTTACTGAGAAGACACTAATGCCCCCCTCATCCTTGCCGCCCTCTGAAGCAGTTCTGGAAGTCCTCTTTTGCGTTTTTATGAGGTGTGATTAAAAAAACTGCAGAGAATGCTGCTGCCCAGAGCTGTCCCATGAAAACGCAGGCTTGTAAAAAACATGACGCCATGTCCTCCTTCACCCTGTTCATGTGCTTCTTCCCCAAAGTCAAAATTTCCGTGAAAGGGAAACATTTTGAATTAATTCAGGACATCAGTGCAGCGGGACAGGGCAATGAAAGACACTCAGGAAAGAGGACTCCAGAGCGGCTCCAGAAAGTGGCAAGAATGGTGGGATGAATGTATTCAACGTGAGAAGGAGTTTTTTTTTAGAGAAATTCATAATAGTAATCCAGTATTATCAAAATGTCAGTATAGCAGAAAAATAGGAAAGATTATTGCATGTTGAAAGAGAAAATTGTCATGTATAAATGATGGAATGCTGATTCTAAGAAAATTGTAACATATTGAGGGTGGTTGGACAAATTTGAAGGTTAACTCATTTTAGGTGATTTTAGAAAAACAATGTTATCTTTTACAAGTGTAACAGTCCTGCGGTTATGTAGGAGAACATCTTTATCCCTACAAAATGATGCTAAAGCACTTAAAGGTGATATGTGAAGAGATCTAGATTTTATTTTCAAATAGCCCAGAAGATAATTAATAGAAGAAAAAAGGAAGGAAGTAGGGAAAGAAGAAGAGAGGAGAGGAAGAGAAAATGACAGAGGAGCAGGAATAAAAGAGCAAATATAAAACATCAAAGAATCACAATAGTGGTTATGATGATATACTATATATTCTATATGTTCTGAATGTTTGAAATTTTTCATAACAAAATTTGAGAAAAAAATAGTTCTCATAAATCTTGACCAAGAAAACAAATGCTACTCTCAGAATGATGATTTCCAGAAGACCAAGAGATGAAGGTGGAGAAGGAAAAGGGGAAGGAGAAATGAAAAGAATTAAAATGTGCTACGAACACGTAGAAATTCCCCACAATGAATGCAGTTGTGTCCTGAGACAGTTTTTTTAAAATTAAAAAAAAAAATGATAATGCCCTTCTCTACAAGGAGATGGTGCATTAGGGGAAATTAGCTCCAAATCAAAGTCAGTTCCTCAAACATTTTTTGGAATGAACTTGGTTGAAATAAACACTACAGCACACCATGTACTCAACAGAAACAGCCTGGCTCTTCCCCAGGTGCCATTATGGCAGCAGATGAAGAGGGAGGTTTGCTTATCTTTTATTTATTCCTGAATTTAGTTTATAAATCTGACTCCAACATAATTATTCATTTTTCAGTCACAAGCTTCTAAGAGCTTTTGAGTCTAATCAGTAGATATTTTTTACAATTAGGAGGATCCAGGGGGGAAAGGAGCATTTCCTTTTGCTATAATTAATGTGTTCGTATAAAGTTACCTGAAAAATCAATGTCTTCTTATTTTCTTGTTTCAATGAATATCATATTAGCAAAAGGTTTATATGACAAATCACAAGTATCCTTTGGGTTTTGTCTCCAGAGAGCTTCACTAGACACATACTGTAAGATTTTAAGTGGTTGAGGAAACTACTCAATTCTAGGAATTACTTTTTCCTATAAATCTTAACCTTTTGTTTTACTTTTCCCCCAAGGAAATACTCAGATGGTTTTCACTCCCTAAGGACGAAATTCAGCCATCAGCGTGGCTCCCATCGACTTCAATGACTCCCATTGACAATCATGGAAGAAAGCCAAACTCCATGGAGGGTGTGTAAATACAACTCTATTTGAAGTTAGTGGGGGTCACATATATATCCTAGGGCAGAACTCAACCCAGGGATCCTATACTAATCAATTGCTGCCTTTGCATGCAAAGCAATGGAAAAAATATTGCCACCACAAAAGTAAACCAAATGTTAGTGACAGCTGTCTAAGAGAAATCTAGAAAAGACTTCTTAAAGAAATATAAAAGACATTGTCATGCCATTAGCACACTTCTAGAGACTGCAAACAATTAGGATTCAAATAAAATATATGTTGCAATGAAAAATTTTCTTGGATGATACAGCATTCTCATATAGGTCTGTCCCACATACTCATTTCAATCTTTGTCCTTTCTTTCTAGGAGTATGTTAATCTTCTGGCCTTGATCCATCTATAGCATCCACTCTGCTTTAAATAGTGTTTGTCACTTTCACATAAACCTAAATATAGTGCTGAAAGTACATGTCAGCATAGTGCCTTCTATTTTTCCTCTGTTAATTCTCAGTGCAGTAATAAGGGGAAATACTGTCACTTTTATCTTTTTGACTTTATTGATCTCCTTCCTATTTGGAAACCAAATATGTTTTTTTTATAAACAAAGGGACATGATGAAATGTCCCTCTGCATTTTAGCACCTCAACTTTTGAAAATGGTAAAGCACTGTTGATTCTCTGCTTTATTAAAGGTTAACATATGCAAATCACAAATATATTTATGAATTTTTTGAAAATGAACATTGTCGTGTAAGAGTAGGACATTCACTGCTTCCAGACTTCAGAAGTCCTCCTGGCTGTCCTTCCCGGTCATTACTGTCTCAGAGATAATGATGATTCTGACTTTATCACCATAGATTAGTGGAAGTCTGGGGAGTTTATCAGGCTTTCCTCTTTGTGTCCCTTTCCTGATAAGACTAAAAAAATCACAAGGTTGATTTTTAAACTTTATTTGTCCTTTCAACTTGGTTGTCTTGGCTTAGAAGAGCAGAGAAATAAGCAAATTCCTTCAAAGAAAGAATGGTGTGGAATGTCAGATGCATTTATCTTACTTCATACTGGGGAATTCAGGCTCTGAACTCTCGCTGGGCCCCCTGAACTAAAGCTCCGCGTAACTACTTAATGCCTCAGATCTTGACTCACCCCTTATGGACCATGAAGGCTTGAGAAAAGTCATGGTCAAAGCTGGTCTCACTTCAAAGTGTTTTTCTTCTCCCAGAACCCTAGCCTCGCAAAACCAGGTTGCCTTGGTTGCTCTCCATGACTTTGAAACAGACTATGTTGTGCATCTTTGTAGCTATTTTCAGTGAGCATGTTCACTTGATAAAAGCTCCTGCGTGACATCCCAAATTCTACATCTCTGCAACTCTTTTCATCTTGTTCTCTACTGAATGCCTAATACTTCCCCTCTTGATATAAAAAGTTGTGCCATTATTTTCCTGGTCTATTCAATAGGTCATTTCCATCACATCTTCCTCTGCTCTGCCTACTTCTGCTTTTTGATTTGTTACATTGCTTTCTACCTTGCTTTTTACATTCATATCTCCTCTACTAGTACTAATGATTTTACATTCCTATCACCTACATAAGATTCACTGATCCACTACAGACATGCACGCCTATATAGAACTAAAATTTTTACTGAATATAATTTACCCTGTACATATAACACCCCGATTTATTCAATAGCAGTGATCTATTTTATTTTTTAAAATATTGCTTTTGATCACCTAAATTTATATTAATGACTAGTAATTTGTTTTTGCTAAAAGACCATGCTCTTCTTTAGACCATGCTGTGCATTTTATTAAAATGCACGTATCTCCTGGACCTAGAACAATGCTAGGTATATAGAAGTGATTAGTAAACATTTAAGCCTGAATAAATGTGTCCAGAGCCCACAGCCCTGTCAATCTGGCAAAGACATTTTTAGAAACAAGTTGCTACGTAAATCAGAGCTATTTAAGGTCATTAGAACAAAGTTCTTAGGAAAATGTATTTTTTAAATACAACAGTAGCATTTTTTCTCATTTTCTCATGAAACTGCAAATATTTTTTTATTTTTACATCTGCTCTAACATTATTGAGTTCTAATTCACATATAGTGAATGCACATTTGATAAGTTTTAACATTCTTTTAAACTTGCAAAACCATGTCCACAATCAAGATAATGAGTAATTCTATCACATTCAAAAATCTCCACTTATAACCTATTATTCCCTCTGTCCCCGGCCTCAGATATTAGTTTTCTTGATTTCTGTTTCTTTTATTGCATTTGAGTCTCTAGGCTTTTGTATGTTGGGATCATTCAGCATAAATATTTTCAGAGTCATCCTTATTGTTGCATATATCAATAGTTGTAGTTCATTCTTTGTTGCTGAGTAATATTCTATGATATGGATTGCTACAATTTATTTATCCATTCACCACTAGATGGACATCTGGATTTTTCCTCAGTTTAGGACTATTATAGATAAAGTTTCTATGAGCATTTAGCCTTTACATACAAGTCTTTGAATATTTGCTTTGTTACAGAGAAAAGCACAGAAGCTGCCTCAGATAGTAGGTTTATGTATAGCTTTTTCAGAAACTGTAAAATATTTTCCAAAATGATTGTTCTTTTTTTACATTTCTACCAATGGGATTGATTATTCCAGTTGAATATTTCAGTTGCTCTGTATACTAATGAACAACTGACTGGTCTTTTAATTGTAGCTGCAGTTATGGGTGTGACATTTTTCGTGTAAGTAGACTAGATCTCCTACCTATCACTGTCCTTCCTGTCTGAACAGGAACTGACCACATCCTTGGCTCTGCAGCTCTGTAGACTTCATTTGGACATGCCGCTTTCTACTTCTGTGAACTTGAAGAAATTAGTGAACATTTTAGAGTCTCAACTTCAAAATATATTTTTAAAATATTATAAAATCTAATTTGTACAGAAGCTGTGAACTCTGTGAAAAAAAACATGAAATATCATCGTTCCTTTTCTCCTCTTTTCCTTCCTTGTGCATAGGTAACATATATTTGCAAAGTTCATATGCAGGTGCATCAAAAATCACAACAAAATTGGAAAAAGTGTCACTTTTCCTTCCTATTACATAAAAGCAAATTAATCAAGCATATTGTTCACATTAAGTTTAATTATAGTTGGCCTAGACCTTTTTAAAAATATGGTCTGGGTAAAATCAAATTAAATAAATCCTTATTTTCTATTTCCTTTTTATCCCTTCTTTTTTCCTATTGTCTCAAAACTGAGTGATTTATTTATTCAGAGGTCTGGTCATGCAATACTTAAAGGTTAAATTCATGTATGTGAAAACCTTTTTTTGGTATGTCATGCTTTCTAGTTTCTGAATAAGGCCTTCCTGGAACTATCTAAACACAGTTATTTACTTCAGGTTTGGGAATACTTCTAATAGTGTGTTCCAAAGAAATAATAAAATTATAAAAACATTAAAATTGAAAAAATGGGAATAAAGTAAAATTTGCAAAATTAACATGATGTTATTAATTAACATTTCTTCTTTAATAGACTACAATAACCAGTTTTATTAACTAGCATTTCTTCTTTATAAGACTGCAATTAATTTATTTTTATTTAACTCATGTTCAAGGGTTTAAAATCATTATAAACAGCATGAAGTCCATAGCAAAGAGAAAGCCCAGTGCTTACACTACAGACATGAATAATTTTAAAGAATTGATAGTTCTTGGCAAGTTCAATTAATCTCACTACTTAACAAACACCACAAATTTTCCAAATTGCAAATTAATTCTCTTTTGAAAAATAATAGGTCACAAGAATCATAAATTCTTGACTATCATTAATGGTTGACCTCAATTGGTTGTCTCCCCTTTTCAAATACAGCCACTTTCAAATTAACAGTACATTCTTTCAGTAGCTTTCCTTCTCTTTTGTCATATGTATTCCATATATTTTCATAAATTACTAAATTACCTTCATCATGAACTGTTTCATTTAATAACTTTCTCTTAATATAGGATTTCCAGTGAGTACCTATGGGAAATTTTCCCTGATTCAGTGTCTTTCCTGTGATCTTATCTCTATCTCTAAAAGTCAGAGTATTAACTTTGTAGTATAAAGTCAGCAAGCAAAGAAAAGAGTTTCCAAGTCATAAAATGACGCTGTACTATTTCCATTCCTACTTACTCATACCCCTTCTTTGCTTGAGGTTAACCCAAACTTACTATTGCCTAAAGAGTATAGGAAAGGGAGGGAGGGGTGAAGGGAGGGCAGGGGTAAGGGGAAAAAATGAGAACCAAGACCTGTCATGTAAAGGTACAAGATCCCAATGGTGAATGTAACTGTACTGTACACCTAAAATGGACCAATTAGCTCAGTGAAGAAAAAATAAAGTTGATTCAATTCTGGACTGTGAATATTTGCATGTGGATAGCCTTGATCTATGGAAGAATGCAAAAAAAAATACTGTGTTGCCTCAGATCTATGGTATAAACTATCATAAGATTTACTGTTATAGGGTTAAAAGAAGGAAAAACAATTTACAAAGTGTTACTGATTGTAGTATGCATCCTATATTCAGAAGTGAAAAATATACAGGAAAACATTTAGGTTAAAATCAATGAAATATTTGAAAATGAGATACACATTCTGCTGTGTGAAACTGGTTGTTACCAACCTCTACTCCCTAACCTACAAGGTAATGAAAATAATCTCTTCTCAGTAGAAAGGGTAAAGGGGTGCAGAAAACTATTTGGATCTTGCCTGGCATACACTAAATACCAAATAATTCAAAAGTTACATCTGTGTTATTATCTATTTAAAAAGTGAACTCACATAGCCCAAAACTGAAATTAAAATTCTATATCAAACATAGAATAAATGTGCTGGAGAAACTGTGGAATAAGCAACGGTTCCATTAAGAAGTAAGACGAGGAAGACGACATAATTGGAAAGTTTAACCAAAGCCTCTTGAGTGGTTCAGTTTGAACTCAGGACATCAGAGAATGAGATGTGTGGAGGGAAGAGAAGTGAGCACAGCGTGGAGGTGGAAATGAACACAAGAGCTGACCGGAAAGAATCCCAGGAGTGACCATGAGAGCTGGCTTCTCCCAGGGACAGCACTCCATCTTATTATTCACAGGCAGGAGTCTTTGGACAAGTAGTTTCTGCTCAGCTCCTAGAATGTCCTGTCTGTACATATACATAGAAAAGTCTGAAATATCCCACTGAAGAGAGGAAAGAAGAGGGCTGAGAAGTCTACTCTGAGAGAGTCAATGACTCTTATGATGAACAAGTGGAGGGCCAGGGGTTTAGCTCAGTGGCTCTGCTGCCTTCCTCACAAGCGCAAGGACCCAAGTTCAACCCCTGGTACCAATAAATAAATAAATAAATAAATAATAAACAGGCAGACTTGTAGTTGACTCCATTCCTGTTCACTATCCATGGTTACGAGTTTATTAGAGAGAATTAACACACACACACACACACACACACACACACATTCAGATACTGTTAGGGTCACTCGGTCTATGGCACTTTTTATGGCAGGCTGACATGCAAGACATTCTCCTTCCCCTGGATTTATCTACTACCATAGTCCAGCTCCAAGAGGTTTCTGGGAAACTGAGGTAACTTAGTCTTTCTTGGTCTACTCAACTTGAGGAACATTTGTAACTTCCAAGGTGCAGAAAAACTGTGTAAAAATCACCACATCGATAGCTCATGACACACTAGCATTAGTCAACTGTAGATTTAATAACCCCAAGTAATTGTCAATGGTCTTTTGAGTAGAGGATGATAGTTTTGGTTGATGTGTATTTGAACCATCATTTTAGTCTGCTTCTTCTGTGCAGCTACACCTCCCACAAACAAAATCAACTTGAATACAAGTCTGTATTGTAGGTTGCACAAACTTCAGTTTTACCTTAAGTTTGAGATTGATTCTGTGGCATTTTCTAAGTAGTTCTAAAAATCTTATCACAAATTTCTTAGACAAGATCTGACAAGGGACATTTTATGATTATATGGCATATACAAGTAATTTTTTCCCTCATATTTGAAACTAAAATTTGTAGCCAAGCATCTTGGGGAAAAAATAACATGCTGTCAAATATAGCTTAATTTTCTTGAAATAAATTTTTCATAATTTAGGCAAACAAAAAACTGCTAACACAGTTAGAGCCAAGACACATTTTTGCAAAAAGTAAGTTTAATAGATTTCATTTAAATAAATATTGTAAATTGATTTTAATTGGCATTTTTACAAGACAAAAAGTTAACAACGTTGACTAGTGTCGGTCAAAGCAATACAAATAAAAATATAGCTTGATACAATTTTATACTCCTACACATTCACAAAGGTGGCGTCTCCTTAATGTAAAGTGTGTTACACAAGTACTCAGTTATTGATCAAACTCGAAATACGAACACAAATGTTTTGTTTGAATTGAGACAAAAAGAATTCTGTTCTTTCTCCTCTTAGAAGTTTGCTTCATTTGACCATCAAACAAAAACAAAATTATACATAAAATATAGGGCATCATAAATAAATGGTAAGTATTAAAAAGAATAAAATTGCAAAGATGCAAAAGTTTCTCAATATAATTGTCTTCTTATAAAGCACAAAAATCCACATTTTATAATTTAGCAAGCATAGCAATGTGTCAGGAAAGGAGACAAATCACCGCATATGAAGTTGTTGTCTTTTGAATGCAGGCTGGCCTTAAGTGTTTTACTTTTACTGCCCGGGAAGAGTGTTTCTCCTCTGCATGTGAATTGCTAGCACGTTAGAGGGAACGGGAGGGAGGAAAGAGCGGCATCACCAGCCCTGCTTTTTCTCCTTCATGCAGTTCATTTCCCACCATTTGCCGATGGTCCATGTCATAACCAACGCTGAAAAGGATGTGGCCATTTAACACAGTCTTTCTGTGCACTGACATTGATGACTGCAAATGAAATTGTTAACGGGGTGTCTATCACTCCAACTGTTCCTATCATGCAACTGCAACACTCAGGAACTTCAAAGAATAAAGAAAGAACAGGTTTATTTGTTTTCTCCTCCTCCTCCTCCTCCTCCTCCTCCTCCTCCTCCTCCTTCTTCCCCTTCTTCCCCTTCTTCCCCTTCTTCCCCTTCTTCTCCTTCTTCTTCTTCTTCTTTTTCTTCTTCTTTCCTGTCATAATCTCTTGTGAAATCCCAGGTGAGTATAGACTCACTCTGTAGAACCCCTTTTGGGAAACTCTGGCAAAACTTCATATCTCAGATTTTGGCAATCGCCAGCTTTGGGTAAGGCTAAGCATTGAAGCTAGAAGATGGAATTTGTGAAAGGCAGGGGCGAACTGTGCAGAGGGATGAAGGAGGGTGCGCCTCTCAAAAGGCTTCCAGGACCTGAGGACAGCAGCACAAAATTAGGAAGCTGGGATTCTCACAAGTGTTGCTCTGCGAAGAACTGTGCTCCTTGTGCTTCTGCCCTTGACCTGAGTACTCCCCAAAATGAATAGCTTTCCATCTTCCGTTCCTGAGGATGTCAGTAAACTTGGCAGTCTGCTCAACCGTAGGTTACAGTGACAGAGACAACGCAGTTCCAAGAAACTGTGAGAAGCGCGACTTCTGCTCCTTCTCTCCTTCATGGGCTCTTGGTAGGAAAGGGGTCCCCGGAGAAGGCTGGGGTGAGGGCTGGGGCTCGCTGGGTGCTCCCACAAACCCTCCACACTGAAACCCATTTTTCTGCATAGGCAAGGTGCACTCATAAAAAAATGTGGGGAAAATGTAAAGATACACATTTAAAAAATAACGAATGAATAAAAAGGACTAAATGGTACCGCCAGTGAATGAGAGGTGGCTCAAATCACTAAGCCAGGGCAATTTCTGTGTCCGTAGTTCATTAAGGATAACTTTCCACTGGTTTTGATCCCTGCTAGGCTGATGGCAAGCGTACAACCCGCTCAGTACAGAGACTTTCTCTTCTCCTTCATGTCTCCTTTGTGCCTCAATCCCTTCCGTAACCTACGGAAGGTGGATTTGTAAAGTCCACTCCCTTCTCATTGTCAAATATTTTTCCAGGGTTTATTGTATCCAATACCCCTTCTCATTTACCACTATCTCTCTTTAACATTTTCAGTTTCTCACCTCCCAGATGCCATTCTCTCTTCATTCTCCTCCCTTACCTCTGTGAGTATTCTCTCTGCTTTGCTTCCAGATTCCTTGCCCCCGCCCACCATTTGAATGTAAAGCTTTCCCAGGACAACTTCTGTGTTCACTGCTTTACACAGCCCACATGTGTGAGCTGGGCGAGCCCGTTCTTCTGCTCTGCAGACAGAAAGGAAGAGGAGCAAGAGGAAGGGAACAAGGAGGACAGAAAGGTGGAAAGGGGGAGAAAGGAGCTGAGGCAGGAGGATCATGAGTTTGAGGCCTGTCTGGGCTGCACAGTGAGTTCAAAGCCAGCCGGAACTAAAAGTGAAACCCTGTCTCAAAAAACTGAAAGAAAGAAGAAAGAAAGAAATGGTAAAAGAACAATTGAAATAAAAGTGTGAAACATAATAAATCGATACTGTTCAATATCCTCCACTCTGTGTTTTTCAGCCCAGACCTACGTGGTGACACCAGATCTCCTGGAGCAGCTTACAGTGACCCTCCCGTCCTCGGCCCCTTGCCAGCCTCCCATCTCCCTCTTTGTCATCTCGGATTTTCCGTCCTGTTCATTTCTCTCTGCCTGTGATTCCCTGCTCATGCCTTGGACACTGCCCTTCCTGCCCCTCCGCAGTGCCCGTCCTGTTCCTCCTCTCCCTCTTCCCCAAAGATCTCACACGGACTCTCTCCCCTGCGTCAAGCCAGCAGTCCCCTCGGACACCTGAACATTCTGTCGTGCTCTGGAAATATCTCTGCTTCACCAGCCTGCTGTCCGGTACTTCTCAGTGTATCTGTGAGGTAGCAACTGTTTCATTCATCACCACAGCCTGAGGCTTCAGCAGAACACAGCACTGAGTGTGTAGTCAATAAATATTCCTTGTATAAATGAATGAACTTCAATGTAGAATCCTAGGTTTCAGTTCTAGGTCTGCTTCTTGTTACCTCCTTGTGTTCTGGCAGGTTGCTTATCTTAAGTGGGCCTCCGTTTTCATACCTGGTGAAGAAAGAGGTCAAAGTACCCATCCAGCGGACTGAAGTTGTCAAGATAAACAAGGCAATGGAACCACACACAATATATGTCTTATAAACATGTGTGTATGCTAACGTATCAGGCTAGAAAATTAGACTTGTGTTTTGCTTTGTATATTTTAAAACCTTTACCCTTGATAGTTCAGTTGAGTTGAATCTGCTTTGTAAACCCCGAGATTGTCATGTTATTAAGTGTCAGATGTGATACCGTCAAGGAGAGTCCGGTAGTCAAGTCTGCTGTTTACCAGCTGAATCTAAACTAAGACCACTCCTAACTTAAAACGTACAGATTTTGTGGAGCTGGGGTTGCTTTATCCAAACCAAACCTGCTTTCATGACATGTGGCGAGCAGTCATATATCTGGGAAGAAATTAGGATCCATGTAACCTGATACCTCTGAAAAGGTTCACACTTTGTAAAAAGTCCATTTGTGCCCCTTTGCTACTTGATCCGTAATCCCAGCCCCATTTTGTATTTTTAATACAGATGTCATACACATTACAACAAATATGTTTAAAACATAAAAGCTACTTATTATTTACCCCCATGGCTGAGGTAGTCTTTAAATATTAAAAGCAAACTTATCCTCATTTTACTAGAAAGAGCCTGACAAACCCAAGATAAAGTCATCAGAGACAATTGCAAGGCAGTGAATTGAAGGATGTGAAAGGATTCAAAATATCCAGATAAGACAGGAGAAATTTAGGCCAAGGTTATAAACTAAAATGCCGTGTGCAGCAAGCAGGTGAAGCCCAGCGTGTGAGGCCTTGGGTCGACAGCTGCTGAGGCCTGAGACTGGATAGGAGCGCAAGCCACGCAGGAGGAGGGGCCGTGCGTGGCCAGGACCTCCGACCTTGCAACCAGAAATTATAAATCCCTGCTTTAGGAGAATTTTCTAGCCTTTAGATGTTATTTCCATTTATTTAAGCTGTAAAAGCCAAAAAGCATGGCTTTGAATCAGATCGAGTTCCTTGCCTGTGAGTTTATAAATATAGATCCACCCATAGCAGAACAAACGAGGACGCAAGTGAACGTAAGCCGGGGGCGCCAAGAGCGCAGTGGGTTGCAAAAGAAGAGAATCTTACTGCAGTGGTAAAGCAGCATGGCACTGTCATTTCACAGCCTTTTGAATAGATGTTTCGTCTTTTCACTTTCAGAGGGATATATTGCGATGAGATGTCCAGGAAAAACCATTTAAAATAGCACATCGGCAGAGGTAAGCAAGAGGGTACTCTAAGACCTCACAAAAGAGTTACATTTTTCTTAACTCGACTTCACATAAAAATTAAGTATGATACCTACTGCTTACCCTTGAGGTTTTCATCAGTTTCTCTCTTTGTGTGGAACTGTTTTTTCTGCAGTTTTTCCCTGACTAATTCTGCCCAGAGGACATTTCTAGCAAGCCTCTCCTGCACGCTCGAAGCCAACTTGCTTCCCGTTTTCTCTTGACATGTAGTGACTTTTCTTATGATAGCACTTTCCCCCTCCTGGCTCATTTCTTTGCTTCCTCTGGATCGTGAACTCCCAGATGACCATGTCCTGTCCATTTTGAAGTTCTGGGACTTCACCTAATGGTGACAACATGTGGACACATGCTGTGAGTCAGTGAATGCGTGAATAAACCAGTGAATGCCTCAACCAAAGACAGATGACTCCCTCATCTGGCACAGCTGTACCAGGCTCCTATTATGGTTTCTTCTTTATTTACTTCATCCTGCCCAGAAAATATTTTTTAGCCTTGCAACCATTTCTCACATGTTGATAAACTATACTTGCAGAGGTGATAGAAAATTTAAGAATACTTGCTTTACTGACTTCAAACTATTCGTCATCTTTCCTTATAATAATGCTAAAACTTAAGATTTAGGATTTTCACTTCCCAAATTAAAAGAGAAAATGGCATTGAGATCATGAAGTTACCTCAGATCACACATCAATTAAGCTAAGAACCCAGTGGTCCTCAACCAAGTTGGTGCCACGAGCTGGTGGTTTTCCCCCGGAATCCAGTGACACCTTGTTGTAAGCACTGAAAGGGCTGTGAAAGGGTATTTTGAAAGAGCTGACAGAGCTGCATCAACTCCTACAGGATATTTCTAAGAGAAATTCACTACTGTAGAGTCATGGCTAGGTGCATTTCTCAGTTAGAAAGAGGTTATTATTTAAAATTCCAAGCTGTATTTGACTACACATTATATATGCATTCTGGTTGACCTACTTGGGAGATCAATTATTTTGCAACATTTTCCACCATCTTTGGGAGAGTGCACCATAGGTTCATTTTTCTAGTTGGACAAATAGCTCTATGCTGAAATCTCTTGCAAAACTGAACACAGGTGAGAAGAAGTGAGCAAAACCACGTGGGAGTTCAAGAGCCCACAAGAGGAAAAGGATTCTCATGGAGGAAGCACCTTCCCTTTGAACTTGGACACTTCAAAGTGTCTTTGATAGATTGAAATAATCTTTAACTGGCAGGAATGTATACTAACCATTTCCCCCTCCCCTTCTGATACTCTATGAAAATGCACAGCTAGGCTAGGATGAAATTGGTTCATGCCATGAAAACATGCATTTACCATCTGACTATCTAGGATGAAAAGGAACAACAGATAGGTTTCCACTGTTGATTTTGAAATGAATAGGTTGGTTGAGCTCTCCAAAGACAATAATTAGTGAAAAACAATGAGACCGCCATGGTAAATTGAATGCTATAGGTCTCGTTTTAAGAAGCTGAGGTGACATGTTCACTTAGGTGACACGCCTCTTAGATTAGATTTGCACAAAGGTTCTGCTTCTCTTATTTGCCAAGATAATGCCCAGTAAGCTAAGACTCACTTTAGACTTTTACCTCCTGTAGGACATCTTTTGTATCAATGGGATTGGAAGAGAAAAACAGTTTTGAACTACTCCACTTAAAAAAACAGGAAATTAGAGAGGAAATTGACTTTGCGTATGAAGGAGGAGTCTAAGAATCCAGGAGGGTCAGATGGTTCTACACTGAGAACACTGAGAACAGTGGAAATACCCCAAAGTTGAGAAGACAAAGGGAGAGGATGGATTCCTAGGATCCCCTGGAGGAGGCTGGGATCCTGGGGGAGCTCGCTTGGTGGGAAGAGGAGTTCCCAGAGTGACCTGCCTCTTCCTCTGAACAGTGCCAGCCTCTGTCTTCAGTCCCGTGGACACCTGCTGACTCAGGGCAGGCACCAGAGCCGCAGACATGAGGCCTTGGGAGATGAAGCAGAACAAGTGAGAGCGAGGACCAGAGTGGAGAACACAGGCTCCTTTTCTAACCAGCTTCCACAGGCCCCACCTCCCAAGCTTGGGCTCATTCTCTTTTATTTCAATGAGACATTCGCAGTGTGGAGCATGGGGAAGTACAGGGCATCGGTCAGTGGGGCTCTTGGATGGCTGGGTAGATAAATGAATTAGCTCCCCCCAATAATCCCCTCACTGCCAGCCCACACTAGCACTGTATTTTTAGTCTTGTGTTGCTGGCTGTCTTCAGAAGCCTCAAACTCTTGAACATGAGACTTGTCCATGTGATAGAACCTAAATAATCACTTGTGCTTAACTCTAAAAAATTACACTTTGCTTAGCATGTATGAGGTCCTGGATTCAATCCCAATACTGCCAAAAATATTTTTTAAATGCATATATGTACATGTAAGTGTATATATGGTACATTTATACAAATCTTACATGAGTGTATATTTGCATAAAATTCATAGAAAAACAATTGCCAAGTACAAGATATTGGTAACTCGGGGCCATGTGAGAAACCTTTGGAGAAGGCTTACACATCAATTTTAACTGCATAGCAATACTTCATTTCTAACTTGTATGGCCTCCGTGGGTAATCATTTTATTACCTTTACGGCTTTCAGTGCCTCCCATGCATTATAACAAATTCAAAATGCCAAGTTAAACCATATTGCTTCCTGACTCCATGACAGAAGACTCTCCAGACACTACCGTACTCTGGAGAAAAATCTCCATCCATCGTGTTTTTGGTGGTTTGGGGCACCAGTCCCTGGTGCACTTATTCTGCTGTGCCACATGCATTTAGACCCCATCCTCTCCCCTTTGTCCTCCGATGTTCATCATGAGGATTTAATAATATACGCCAACTACATGTAAATAATGTGCTGTCCAGAGCTACCGTGGGGCACAGGGCTCTCCAAGAAGGCTCTTTGTTGCCCTGGGTTGCAGTGTGGTACCAGCCATTCATGGCAAGCAAAGCTTTCCCTGCTCAGAGCTGCCAAAGCATCTAGTGAACAAACTTTCTGTAAGGCATGGAACCTCTCATGCCTAGTATATCCTCAAAGGTGTCTGAAAATCCCAGCACTCCACACAAGATTTTGCAGTCCCTCTTTCTTTCATCTTAAAACAAGCTAATGAAAATACACGAAATTCTCAAATGTAGTTGCACCACACTCATCTTAGACTTTTAAGTGCCTCTCGTGTTGTTCTCCAAATCATCATCTGATTTCATATAGAAACCTTTCCATTTCTCTTAACTGGAATAAAAAAAAAAATTCATGCAGCATGACCTTGACCCATACTTGTTAGTTCCAGGGTGCCCAGATTTTTCATTTGGACATGTTTGTAATTCTGGGAGACCATGTACACTGACGTGGGGATTCATTGCCAGAAGCTCCTCCGTGGGGCCAGGGGTAGGAGATAAAATTCAGTCACAATTCACGTGTGTTTGAAATGAACATTCCAAGAGAAAGTGATTAATTCCTCTTTAAAACCCAAAGGATAAAAAGTGTATCCATCAGAACCACTGCTTCAGCTATGTTGTCCTTGTTTCTGTGCATCTCATATTTACATTTTCCTTACATTTTTGTCGATTTACTTTCAACCAACAAACTACTGAGTTTGAAACTACCTTTCAGAAACCAAAAAGTCCCTATGGACATGTAAAAGGAGGCAAAAATAAGTAATAACAAAATCTGGGCACTAAAACATGCATTAAAACCACTCACCTCATAACCTCATTTCGTAAATGTGGAAGGGGGCTAATTGGGGAAGGTTCTGGACCTTCTGGTTCTGAGCGTCCAGATCTCCAAGCTGATAGGAGATCCACGAACAGGGCCCCATGCGGTTACCTTAAAACCCTGATCGATGTTAAAATGCTCATCCTCTCTCTCCCTCCACTTCTCCTCCCTCCGTCCCTCCAAAATGTTCCTGGAATAATTAATATTTTATGTTCCTGACCACTATCCCACGCCACAAAGTGGCCACAGGAAAGGAAAGAGAACAGTGTATACAATAAATTATTCTAACCATCAGAATATGGAACAGAGCTGACCTACAAGTTTCAGATTGCTTATATATTTGAACTAAATTAAAAATGTGTATGTATATATTCTTGCCATGGGTAGACAAGTAGTACCAGGGTTAGTCTTATATATGGTAAGGTTTTAATTGACGTGTGAATTAACAAGTCATACGTGTCTCCACCTGCCTCAGGCTCCCAAGTGTGTAGGATTACAAGCATGCTCCATTGTATTTGACCTGTATCTTTAATATTGATGACATATATTCCATTTTGGAACCCCTTCAGTGGCTGAATTCTCCCTTCATGTAAATTCACTCATCCATACCGTAGCTGTCTGTTGAATCGGTAGGGTCCTATCGGCTCTTCTAGGAGCTTCACCCTTTCCAAAATGCATCTCCCAAGCCTCTGTATTTATTTCTGGTTGTCCCAGAGTGTCCACAGGTGTTAATCAACAGGACAGCTCAGGGGTCGCTAAATTCTCATGTACTCAAGCACTTCTGCCAGGTGCCGCTGTCTGACTTTGCACACTTGTATCCTTCTGCTCTGCCCTCTCTGTGCACGGACGAGGTAGTGTCTGGGGCCGCCCAGACCTGGGCAGGAGCCCGAGTAGCAAGTGGAGGGGTTTTTGTCTCTCGTGTTTGTGGCGTACACCGTGGCGGGCAGCCACCCTCACCCCGCTTGTGCGTTCCGCAGTGACTGGTGTACACCCCAGCTCCTCTTTCTTCACACGGTACACGGGGCACCAAAGGGGGCCAAGGGGCAAGATGAATGCGAGAGACACGTACAGCCCTGCTCTCGGGAAATCCCCCCACTGTGAGATTCCCGCGCACCCACGTGGTCAGCGCGAATTCAACCCTGCACTGGTTGCTGGGTGTGTACACTTTGGGAAGAAATCATGACCCCGGGCATGACAAAAAAGATAAAACCAACCTTGGCACATCGAAGTAAATTCGCATTACCGGCGCTTTTTTGTTTTGTTTTGTATGCTAATTATTTTTACTATGTACCCAAAAACATAAATCAAGGGCTGAGGATTTAGCTTAGCGGTTCCACCACCTGCCTTTCAAGCGCAAGGACCCGAATTCAATCCCCAGTACCAAAAAAAAACACCCAACCAACGAACCAAACAAACAAATGCAAGACAAAGGTTAACAAAAATGTGTATTGCATGAGAGATGTGGTACTTCTTGTCATTTTATTATTAAATAAAACATATCTTACTTAGTATGATGTTTATCATAGCTTAAATGTCCTCAAGTTTACTCCATCCTGTTTTGTCTTATGAAAGAAAATGATCACACAATGGGGGATTTTGGTTTCTTTTCAGTTGAGTCCAACAGAAATGTTTTCAAATTTACATAATTTTTATATTGCATACATGGTATAAAAGAACATGCTTAATTAAAATTTTCTTTTTTAACCAGTTGTTCCAGCACCATTTCTTCCCCACCCTCATTCTACATGGTCAGAATGATAAATCCTTAATTTATCATGAGTTGCATTGAATTATTTAAAACATTTTCCTCATGCAGGAGAATTTTCACCTTGATTTGAGTTTTCACCGGTTTCATAGAGGATGAAGGTGAGCAGGGAGGGTCACGCTCTCCACAGGTGCCATTGACGGAGAATGTGACGGACAGGGCCAAACTATTTCAGATGATGCACTTGGCCTCTTTCCCAGTGCCAGAAATCTGCATGAGAGATAAAGAGCAATAATCAATTCACATCGAATGATTTTAGTCCCTAAAACTTCTGAGGATGGTTGCACTTTAATAACCATTGCACTTGAAAATTGATTTCCTTTTTGCAGCCATCTGCATCTGGGTAGCCAGACATCAATTTCTTCCTTTTCTTCAACACTGAATGTTGGCCTTTACCATAGTTGCATTCTCTGTGCTCTGCCAGAGCCCCAGCAGATCCCCTTCTTGCTATAGTAAAGCAGGGGATTAGACAACAAGCTTGAAATTAAGTCTTTTGTCTTCTTAGTCTGGTCCAAGTTCTATGATTTCTAATACATTTTTTGACCACAAAAGACTTTCAAGTACATTATTTGGCATTTTTTAATTCATCTGTGCAGTATGGGTCATGCCACATATTAAAGTCATTAAGATGATTAAATGAAAAAAATGTTACAAAGAGTAAATGCTTAATAAAAAGTACTCTCGGTATTTCTGGGTATTGTAGTTTTCAAATTCATGTAGCACAAGAAGTGTTAATGTGGAGGAAAAGATGTCTATCGACTGTACTATCAGGTGACAGCTAATTTATTTGCTGGAAGTAAGCAAATATTTCTACATTAAAATTTGAAGCACATAAACCATCATGCAAAGGGTGATGTACAGGCTGGAGGTGTCAGGAGTGGAAATCGCTTTCCAAGTATGTCTTCTGTGAAGTGCTTAATGTGTTTCAGTCAAGTGGATCCCAAACCTAGCTAACTGTAATTATCATCAAGGAAAATGCTGAAAAGAAACAAAAGCAAATAAATCAAAATATATTTGGCTAAGCCACAGACCTGCTCTTTGAGGGGATTAATGTCTACAATTACAGAAGTTAATATTCTAAAAGCTGTATATGTATCACTGGTGCCAAAAATGGCTTAGATTTCTAAGTTCTTCATACAAGCTCATCGCCAGATGCTAATTACATCGGAAGACGCTTAGGGAAGTCACATTCGTAGGGTAATCTTGTAAAAATGGAGAACACAAAGAAATTGACTTTAGTTTTGATACAATGGTGTTTCTATGAAGTTAAATGAACATTTGCTGAAAATGTCAGGAAATAACTTAAAGCGAGATGATATGCAAAATGAACTCAAATCGGGAAATAAATGTACAGAAAAACATTTAAAATTTTAAAAAGGATAAAGCCATCAGCATATTAACAAGAATACGAAGATGATTGAAGATGTAAAACGTAGAATTATGGAAGTATAAAATCGAATCAGTAACAGAGAAGCACATTTGATAAAAGCTGCCATAGTCTAGAGCATCTTAGCTTTATTGTGCACCTATAACAAAACACCTGTGATTGGGCAATTTATAAGGGATAGATATTTATTTTCTCACAGTTGTGAAGGCTGGAAAGTTCAAGATCAAGCTGCATCCCTCAGAGAGGAGGAATGCTGTGATCTTACTGCGGGAGGAACAGAAAGAAGCCATATAAAGGCACCAGGTCCCACTTGTGAGAGCAGAGGTCACATGACTCCATCGCCTCTGAAAGGCTATGCCTCTGCATGATGTTGTACTGAGGATTTAATTTCAACATGAATTGTAGAGGGGACAAAAATATTCAACCTGGTATGGGAAAATATCAAAATAATGAACAAAGTGAAAGAGACACAGGGAGAAAAGATATAAAATTAGGACTCACATATTAAATTTAAGGAAGAATAAAAAAATTATAATAGAACATATAAGGAAAGCATGTTCTAAACTGAAAAAGAGAATTGGTTTGAAAGGGGTTAGTATATCTCTGACAAAAA
This sequence comes from Fukomys damarensis, assembly GCF_012274545.1. Classification (NCBI taxonomy): domain Eukaryota; kingdom Metazoa; phylum Chordata; class Mammalia; order Rodentia; family Bathyergidae; genus Fukomys; species Fukomys damarensis. Next base: position 7,712,158 of record NW_022900926.1, read on the forward strand.
CAAAACGAAGCAGTATACCCAAATTCAAATATGCAAAGCCAATATTATTTTAAAATTTCAAGGTAATTTTAGGGCCAGGGATTTAGCTCAGTGGTTCTGCTGCCTGCCTCACAAGCCCAAGGACACAAGCTTGATCACCAGTACCAAAAACAAAAAACAAAAACCAAAAAACAAAGCAGCTTAAAAATCAAAATTAACAACTTACAGAAATTGAGCTGATCTCAAAATTCTCCATAACACTACATATCATAAGTAAATTGAATGATTGATACAGGGTTTGTATCTGAATGACTTAATATACATTCAATATATGAAAGCCATAGGCAAAAAATTCTCAGATCTCTAAGAAAAAAAGAAAAGAAAAGAAAAGAAAAGAAATGAAAAGAAAAGAAAAGAAAAGAAACCAGTGATAAATAGTTCTGAGTGATCTCTAAGAAAAAAAGAAAAGAAAAGAAAAGAAAAGAAATGAAAAGAAAAGAAAAGAAAAGAAAAGAAACCAGTGATAAATAGTTCTGAAAATGTATTTTTGGTTTTGATTTTTACAATTACCTAAGTAAAATTAGTTGGACATATAGTTGAGGTGTACAATATAAAGTTGTGATATAGATATACATTCTGAAATGACTACATTAATCAAGCTGATCAACATACCCATTAACTCAAGTAGTCATCTTTAGTGTGTGTTTGTGTGTATGTGCTCACAGGAAGAATTCTTAAGATACACTTTTTTGATAAACTTTACGTATGCATAACTATTAATTATAGTTATCATGGTCCACATTAGATTTCCAAATTTTATTCTTGTTATCACTGAAAAGTTGTGTCCTTTGACCAATGTATTCCTGTTTGCTACATACCCCCAAGAATTACCACTCTTTTCATCTCTGCATCTAGGAGTCTGACATTTTTAGACTGTACATGTAGGGGAGTTCATAGTATGTATTTTTCTTTCTGTGCCCAGATAATTTAATTTAACATACGTCCATGTTATTGCAAAAGGGTAGGGTTTCACCTTTTATGGCTGAATAATCCATTGCATAGAAGTGTGACACATCTCCTTTACCCATTCATAAAAGGATACTTGGGTCATTTTCACATCTTTATTACTGTGTGTAGGTTGCAGCAAACCTGAAAATGTAGATCTGATTTCATTTTCCTGAGACACATATCTGTAACTGGGGTAATAGGACCATATGGTAGACCTGCTTTTACCTTTTTGAAGAGACTCCATACTGCTTTGGCTAATGGCTCTACTGACTTACTCCCTTTCATGATATGCAAGTGTTTCCCTTTCTCCACATTTTTGCCAACATGTTATTTTTAGGCTTTCTGATAAAAGGAATGAGGTGATATCTTACTATGTTGTGATTTACATTTCCCTAGTGATTGGTGTTGCTGAGCACTGTTTTAGTGCTTTCTGGCCATTTTTATGTCCTGTTTGGGAAAACATCAATTCAGACACTGTTCTGTTTTTCTCCTTGCTATTATCAACCCTTTACTATTCAGTTGTATGCGTGTTCCTTATGTATCTTAGATACTAATCCTTTTCTGGACAAATGGTTTGCCAAAATTTTTTCTCCTAATCTGTACAGTTTGTCTTTTTTCATTATGTTGATTGTTTTAGTGTGAAAAAAGTTTTAGTTCTATGTTCTCCCATTTATTTATTTTTTCTTTTGTTTGTTCTTTTGGTGTCATTTAAAAATTATTTTTGAGTCTATGTCAAGACTTGGAGATTTTCTCCTATGTTTTCTTCTAGAAGTTTTATGAGTTGAGATCTCACATTTATGTCTTTAATGCATTTGGAGTTTTGTATATGATGTAAGCTAAGTGTTCAATTCCTTTTTTTAAACAGTTGTATATTCAGTTTTTCCTATGCCATTGATTGAAGAGATCTCTTTCCTTATAATATATTCTTGGTGTCTTTGTCAGATATTAGTTGATCTTTTATGTGAGTTTATTTATGGGCTTGGTGTGTTGTTCTGTGTCTGTTTTTATGCTAGTATTGTGATGTTTCATTACTATAACTTTGCAATATAATTTAAGATCAGGAGAAAATATGATACCTTCAGTTTTGTTCTTGTTGTTTGATTGCTTTAAATATTTGTATCATTTTGATATTCTGTACAAATTTTAGGATTTCTTTCTGCTTCTATGATAAATGCCATTTGAATCTATATATGGATTACATTGAATATGTAGGTCACTTTGCATAGTACAGATATTTTCATAATATTAATTCTTCCAGCCCATGTATCTGGGACTTCTTTAAATATTATCATCAGTATTTTATAGCCTTCAGTATGCAGACACTTTATCTACTTGGTTTAATTATTTCCATATATTTTATGGGATTTTTTGAGGTAATATCTTGCTACGTAGTTTAGGCCACTTCACTCCGTAACCCAGGCTGGCCTTCAACTGGAGATCCTCCTAACTCAGCTTCTTGAGTGCTGAGTTTACAGGAATGTGTCACTAGGCCCAGATCAATTCTTTTTAATGCTACTGTATTATATGATACAATTTCTATGTGAGATGATTTCTTAATTTCTGAGTTGAGTAATTTGTTGTTTATGTATATAAATGTAGATAATTTTGTGTGTAGTTTTTATTCTACAATGATATTTAATTCACTTATTATTTCTAATTAATGGTATTTTGGTGACATCTTTGAGATTTTCCACTTAAACAAACATATTCTGAAAGTAGAAGCAATTTAAGTTCTTCCTGTTCAGGCTTTACTCTTTTTATTTATTCTTGCCCGATTGCTTTGGCTACTTCTAGTGCTATGTTAAATAGAAATGTCAATGGCAGATACCCTTGCCTTTTTTCTGACCTTAGAGGAAAAGATTTTGACTTTTTACTGAGTATTAGTTAAGCTGTGAGCTTGTCATATGTATGGATTCTGTTGTGTTAAGGTATATTCCTTGTATGCCTAGCTGGTTAAGAGTTACATGTTCATTTTATCATAAAGATACTGAATTTTGTCAAGTACTCGTTCTACAACTATCATGCATTCTGTTAATGTGAGGTATCACATTTATTTATTTGTTTAGGTATGTATTCCTTGCATACCAGGGATAGATCTCAGATCTAAGTTATGATCTTTTATTGTACTGCTAAATTTGGTGAGTTAATATTTTATTTTTGCATCTATTCTCATCAGGGATAACCAATTATCATAGGCCTTCTTTAGTCCTTCTCACTTTTTTTTTTTTTGAAACCAGGGATCAAACTCGGGACCTTGCACTTGCGAGGCAGGCAGCAGAATTACTGAGTTAAATCCCCACCCCTCCTTCTCACATTTTTTAGCTTTTCTAACTGGATCCATTCAAATGACTTGTCTTTTAGTTCGCTAACATTTTCTCTTCTTGATCATGTGTACTGGTGATGGGCTCCATTGAATTTTTCACTTTTTTACCATGTTCTTCAGCTCCATAATTTGTTTGGTCCTTTTTCAATCATTTCTTTTTTAAAAACTCATTTTGTTCATGTATTTTAAAATATTTTTTGGCTGCCTGTGTACTCTTCTAGTTTGCTGAACTTTCTTAAAATAATTATTTTGGATTTTCTTTCAAGCACTTTATCAATCTGCCTTTCATGGAGGTCAGTTACTAGAATAGTATTATGTTCTTTTGGTGATGTTGTTTTCTTGATTTTTCACTTTTCTTGGAATCTTGCCTAGCCAACTAAGCATCTAAAGAAACAATCACAATCTACTGATTAAATTGGGAAGTGAGATTCCTGCCCCAGTCAGCTCAGCTAGGGACCGAGACTCAGTTATCTTTTCTGCTGGTTGTTCTCTTCATTCCTCTTGTTCCCCCTTGAGGGGAGTTGTACAACATACTGAGTGCTGTCTGTGTGTTTCTCTGTAGTGGTGTTGTGAAATGTTCCATTTTTGTGCCTTTCCTAATGCCACAGAGCTGAGTCAGGTGTATGTGAGATGCTGGCATTAACTTTCCCAAGGGGTGTGTAGAGAGTGAGGTGTGTGAAGCATTTGAGGTGCCCTTCGGCAAACTGGGGTGGGGTGGTCCACAAGTCAGACATCCTAAGTGGCCCGTGGCAGAGGTCCTGATGGAGTTGTTAGTAGGGTCTGTAGCCTCCTTTTCCTGCTCTAGCATCTCCCATCAGCCTTTTTGGCTGTGCTAATTGCCTCCATCATCTGTGTGAGACAGGAAAGAGCAGTCCTCTTGGACAGCAACTGGAAGCACTGAAGAACTAGGAGTTCATTAGCACAGTCTCACTTTCCCTCCCAGGAAACCAGAGGGCAAGGGATGTCTTGATCCAGAGCTGGGCCGCCTGGAAGGAGAAATAAGCAAAACTCTTCTAAACCTCTCCGATGTAAGTATTTTCAGGCTTTTTCCTCCAATAGTGTTCTAGAAGAACCTCTGGCCTCTGAGATACCCACAAACGGTATGCTTGCCCACCACTGGTTGTAAAATTAATGCCTTTATGTGTGGGAAGGAAACAACAGAAACCTCCTTTTCTGCCATAATGCTGATGTTCTGAGAAAGTTCTTAAGAATATATTCTAGATACATCCAAAAGTAAAATACTTGCATAAAAGAAGTAGCAGCTGGGTGTGGTGATGTGCACTTAACAGTTCCAGCCACTGTCAAGATGAGACAGGAGAGTCTCCAAAGCCTAGGAGTTACAGGCCAGACCCAGAAATATAGCAAGATTCCATCTTATTAAAAAAAGAGGTAGCTGTGAACTTTATAATTATTTGAGTAAATGAGGTAAATGCATAATGTTATAACTACACTTAAAAGCATGACTGTAATATAAAAGAAAAATGCTAGTATTTGACAATATTTATAAAAATGTGCAATCATTGATTAAATTTACATAAATGTACAGTATAGCCACATATAAGAAAGGAAAAGAATAATAGCCCAAATTCTATCTCTTATAGGGTCTTAAGTCATATATTTCCTGTTTTGAATTTTTAAAGAAGTATTTGAGTAAATTTTAAAAACTTAAACACTCCCCGGGCATGGTGGGGCACCCCTGTAATCGTAGCACTTGGTAACAGAACCAGGAAGAGTGTCATGAGTTTGAGGATAGCCTGGGCTACATAGTGAGTTCAGGCCTAGCCTGAACTACAAAGTTAGACCCTGTCTAAAAAACAGACAAAACAAAACAAAGCAAATAAAAAACTTAAACACTTATACATTTTTAAATAGAACAGTTAAGTAGCCAGTGGAAAATAAAGACAAAGGAAACATCAATCACACAGTCAAATAAAGACCATTGAGAGACAGAAAAACTACTTCAACAGTAATGACGAACACCAGGGATTTAATATCCTTCAGTGAAAGACAAGGCAATTAGCTTATTCAATAACTCTTATATGCAACTGGTAAGAGGTGTATGTAAGTCAGAGTGGAACAAAATTGATAGTTTTGATATTTTAATGGTTAATAAAGAAATATAAGAAGATAAGCAATATGACCATATTAAAATTTAAAAGTAAATGGCAAAACAAAATAAAGGACCCAGATATATTATTTTGATTATAGATGCAATTCACAATGTAGACAAAATAGTGATATATGCAAAGTAAGTTGAACAAAAAAAAGCTATCATACTATAAATTGCTATCACTATGCATGAGTTAAATGTGGTGAAAAATTAATAACATAGAATTTGATGAGCATGATTATAATATATTGTGGTATGAAATACCATATTCTATAAAAATTACCATACATAATGAAACAGACTGAAAATTCTCATCAAATTCCAAATAATACAATTTTATATTACATTTGGCTAAAGAAATATTTAAAATTAAGCGTAAATATAAATATATTATCTTGATGTATAATTAAACTTTTTTCCTGAACTACAACAGTGAAGAAAACATTTAAATGAATTTCAGTAATATAAAGACACTAATATTGAAATATAAATGGCATCATCAAAGCTATTCAAAAACAATTGTGTAGGGGCTGGAAATGCTTGAGTGTCATATGTAAAAGTTTTGAGGCTGCTCCCTAGCACTGAAAAAAAAAGTATAGATCTGTGTTTGTTTTCAAAGATGTGATCAATCATCAGAAAGTTTGAATTTTAAGTAATCTTTTATTTTAGAAGAAAGAAGTTTACATTAAGCCCAAAGAAAGTATAGAAAGGAAATTTAAAAATACTTATTCCCTATTTTGTACATGTGTACTCAAAATTTACAAAATGACAATTTACAAAATTACAGTCAGAGAACTGGTTCTTGGGCAAAAATACAAATAAAAACAAATCAAAATTTCTTTTAAATTTTGATGAAGTTAGAAACAATACCACATATAACAAACAGTACTAAAAGTCAGAAAAAGAGACATCATAAACTTGAGTTTAACAGTAAGTTCTTAATTTCCAGGACCATGTATTGTTTATTTTGTTAATTCATAACCTAGTTCATCTATAACCTAACACCTCACAGGCATACCAGGCTCTCATAAATATTTATAGAATAAATGAAAATGGAGGGTACTCAAAAAATTGTAAGAAGATACTTCATGCAGCTGTGTATTTGTTAATTGTAAGGAAGTTTCATATTCAGAGTTTTATGTTTAGTGTTTCAACTTTTAGAGGCTTTGTATTTGTCCTAGAAATTTCAGACTTCATTATTTCTTGAAAGTTGTAAAACATGAATAAAATCTGACAAAAATAGAAAAGAAAAAAATAAATTATCATATAGTCACAAACACACCATGACAATTTCATTTATGCATATTGGAAAATATTAAAAATATGCCAACAAACCTAATCAAAGTATTGGGAAGACGGTTCACCATGCTGTATTCTTTCAGGGATGAGAACCTAACATGCCATCAGGCCAGTTAGCCTGGGTCAGGGCCATGATCTTGGAATCCCAGCACCTTGATTGGCTTGGGCGTCCTGGAACTTGATCTCATTTCCTATTTCCTCACTTAGGAGCTGTCTGATCTTGAGTAAAAGCATCTCACCTCTTTGTGTCTTAGTTTCTTCATCTGTAAGATGGGGACAATAGCAGAAGTGATCCTAAGAATAAGTTGTGAAAATTAAATGATATGTGAAAGGTTCAGCGTGATACTATAGCATATGTATTTTAGTGTTATTACTATCTTTCACCACCATCATTATTTTAATTTTATTATATTTTTGAATATAATCTTATTCATAACAATATTATTTACTTTAATCTGAGGAACCGCCATTTTTACATTTTTATTCCAGAACAGTAGCATGCATAATTGCCTTACTGTGTTGTTTTGTACTATTGTGTTGGCCATGCCAGTGAAGAAAATCAAAGGAAAGAAAATCAAAAGAAAATCCCTGAAAAAAATCAAAGGAAAGGTGAATTGTATATCATAGAAGTAGAGTACGTCTAATTCCAATTTTCTGCTGTTGATAGATTGAGGAAAGCTGTTTTCTGCGGAGGGTGCGACTCTTTCATGGCTCAGAGTTGGGGCTAGTAAGGGAAAAGCTGAAGTTCTGGCACCCGCCCAAGTCTCCGGACCTAAGACATGTCGCATCCACTTACTCTTGTGGGATGGGGCGCTCTGTCAGCTAATATCTGCGATGGTTCCGTGGTCTAGCTGGACATAAAGTGAGAGCTCTGCTATTGTCCAGACTGTAGGGGTGGACTCTAGGGGGGCCGCCCAGAGCACGAGGTTGGAGGGGGAATGTGTCTACTCGTGAAACATGACGGATAGGGCGGGGGTCCGGGAGGGAACGTCCCTCTTTGGTCCACCAGGCTCGGAGCAGGGCTGTGGTTGGCTCTTTTAAGTCCTAAAGGCAGATATCAAAGCCTGTGCTTGCTCTGTGTTGTATAGAATAAATTTTCCTTGCTCTTTACTTTGAAACATGAAATGAGGATCAAATTATCCCCTCAATTATTACAAACAGTTGTGCAAATGAAAAGGTTGCCTTTCTCTGGGAACCCCCACTAGCCGCCCAAGAATAAGCAGTCTTGATGTGCTCAGAAGCGATCTGTAATCTGATGCGGTACGAAAAGGCCTCGGCCTCTGATTTGTCACAGCATGCTCACCATGACATCACTGCCCCGAGCTTGGTAATGACACCGCTCAGGGGGACCCTGCAGTCCTAGAAGGAGCTGGGGCCCTGGCAACTGGACCTAAAGACAAATGAACAGGAAGGGGAGAAATACCACCTCATAAATGTCATCCAACCGCATCCAGCAGCCACCTGTGGTTTAGGCCCTTCCACCCCCGCCCTTCCTATGATGAATGTGCTTCTGTCCCAGGGCCCTGGCCGGGACATTCCTTAGGAACTGAAATGCTGCGGAAGGGAGTTGCTCCTTCTCTCTAGGAGTCTGAAGAACTACTCCCTGGGCCTAATCTCTTGGGCTACATGGGCCTGAAGGTTGATTCACAGCTTCCGCTTTCCCTTCCAAAGCCTCCCTGGATGCGAGAAAGGCGATCGCAGGATGGGTCATCTAGGAGGAAGACACCTGAGAATGAACGGGAAAGCTGAAAATAAACTTATAGGATTCTTGGAAAGTTTATAATTGATTGAGAAAATTGTTTACTGTCAAAAGTTGTGTACACACATATTCTTGCATTTACAAAGCAATTTATAAAAGTCAGCTTTAAAAACAGTATTCTTTAAGTTAAAAAATAATGTACAATAATGCATGCATTACAACAGTTAAATGTTACATTGATTGCAGAAGCTATTAAAAAATAACAATAGGAGGAATATTACCAGTACATATTCATATACTTTATCAACTTTTTGGCCAGTCTGTCTCTAACGCCATATCCAGAACCAGAAACATGTATTCTTAAAAGTATGGTCTCGCTGGGGATTTAGCTCAGCGGTTCAGTGGCCTGCCTTGCAAGTGCAAGGACCCAAGTTCAATCCCGGGTTTTTAACGCCTAACGCCATATCCAGAACCAGAAACATGTATTCTTAAAAGTATGGTCTCGCTGGGGATTTAGCTCAGCGGTTCAGTGGCCTGCCTTGCAAGTGCAAGGACCCAAGTTCAATCCCGGGTACCAAAAAAAAAAAAAAAACCAAAACAAACAAACAAACAAAAAAGTATGGTCTCACTGTTTTTATTTTTTTACAGAGTTCTTTGCAAACCTCAAAATAAATTATTCTAAATGAGATATATTCTCAATTCCAAAGTATTTTATGCATAATATGCTCACAGGTACTACCTCTTTTGCAACTATTTAAAATCACTTCCTTTAATAAATACTTTTGTGACAATACTTGTCAAATAAGTTGTTTCTGTCTACAATTTCCCTGCAAATTTCACCAAATATAGAAACTAAAAAGTTGTCATTTTTCTGAAATTTTTTTCCATTTTGACACAGAACATACATTTCTCTAGTTTTCAAAGGTGGATGATCTATCAGTAAATTTCTTCCTTCAAGACATTTGTTCCAAAGTTGTTACAAAATTCCAAAGATTAATTAATTAATTAATTTTGGGTTTTTTTGTTTGTTTGTTTGTTTGTTTTTGGTGTTTTGAGACAGGGTCTCACTGTGTAGTTGAGACTGACCTGGAACTCACTAAGTAGCCCAGGCTGGTCTCGAACTCACAGTGATCCTCCTGCCTCAGCCTCCGGAGTGCTGGGATTACAGGTGTGACCCACCACGCCCAGCCAAAGCTTAATATTCTATTTTCCAAGATCTGCTTGTGCAGTTTGTTCAGCTTCTCCTCAATTTTGTACAGAAGCATCTTCCTGTTTCCCAGATTTGTTCTTCAACAATTTCAGTCTGTTATAAGCTTCCACCCGAAGTTATTTCTTCTTAAGTTATTTCTGCCACATCATTTGTTGCTTAAGAATTTCCAGCTGATTTTGAACAAAATTTAGAGAACTCACCAAAATGTTTGCATCATTGAAAGACATTAAGATCTATTTATGCTGTAGTTACTCAAAGGATGGGACTTTGTTGAAATACTCCTGATGAGCGACTGCAAAGCCAAACTGTTTTGCCATGCTGCAGATGCTTCTAGTGTGCTATTAGCTGCATCACCAAAGTTTAGTAACCCCTGTCACGTAGATGAAGAAATATTTTGGATTTTGGCAACTGCGACTTGTATAAATTGCTAGAACACTACAGCTGGTTGGATGAGGTTATAAATTGTGTGTCTACCACAACAACTGTGAATACACTTCTCTCTCACTGGGTTCTCAGTGTCCCAAGAACACTTACTAACCACAGTGACGGGCTCCGTGGAAGTGTCTGTTCATGTTATTCGCATAAGAACGCAATAAAATTAAAAAAAATAAATAAAAAAATAAAAGAATGGACACTTCAGAGTGGCGCTTTTAACATTCGCGGTGATCTCAGATGTTTCACTGGGAGAGAATGAATTTCAAAAGCTTCGCTTTGATTCCAGCAACCACATGGAGGAAGAAAAAAGAACCATTATTAGAATTAACTGATTTTCAATTTGAAGCATCTGCTGATACAAAACGGACATCCTTTAAGCTTGAGAAATTCTGTTACTAATGAAGCCACATTTTCTGCTCTTGCTTCCTACTTCATGCATGCACAAAAAGCCTGGAATTGAAAATGAGCGGAATTAACTGAAGCCAGCAGTGAACTGATCTAAACAGAAACTCATGCTTAAAAGATTTATATGTGGACTCACCTTCTGTGGTTGCATATGTAAACCTGTCCTTTTTGGCACTGATTTCCTGAGATAATAACTTTTGAGCTCCATGCTGCTGAATTTCTAGCAGATTTTCCACTCTGGTTTTGATCTGGTCTAGGATATCTTTACGCAAGAACATTCAAAGTACTCCTGCTCTCTGCATTTTAGACCGGTCTGGACTGGTTTCTACACTTTGTGATAAACACGCACAGGCATCCACGTCCCAGTGACCACCTCTGCTAGGATCCTAGCGGCTTTGTGCATCTTGTAAGCTTCCTGGGCAGCAACACACTGGCTGCTATATGAAGTGGTTGGTGGGTAACAGCACCAAATCCAAAGTAAGTTTGACATTGGCCAGCAATCACCCTGACATTCCTGTGGCTTGGGCTGCTCTCGGAGCTGCTGAATGGCACCGAGGGAAGAGGCACAGGGAGGAAGCTTGGTGGTAGCAATTTCAATGCTGAAAATGGCAATATCCTTAATGCAGGACAAGCAGAGACACCGTCCATCAGGTGTCACCAGGATGGCTGCCCTGACCAAAGGAATTAGCTGCTCATACCTGAGTGCCTTTCCTATTCTTGGATCTGGAAAGGACACAAAAGTTCAAAGAAGAGACAGATAGTTTATTTTTTATTATGCCACATAGTAGGACTCCTACTTCTACTCGTAAGAAGATGGAAGGAACTGGAAAGCACATGGACATTGAGTGGACCTTTCCTGGTGTATTTGTATCCAATTAGGACAAGAATGCTTGGATAAAAATGAAAATATCTGGATCCATGCCAACTGAATAGGACATAATGCCTGTCAGGCAAACTTAGTCCCATACCAGTAGGGGTGGATGATTACTTAGAAGGAAGATTCTAATGGCATCAGAAACTTAAGGACCACGTCTTAGGAGCCAGGCCTTCTGGTGTTTGTGAGATAAAACTGTGATCGAAAGATAATCCCTACTCATAGGCTGCACCTAGTTTGCCTAGCTTACCATTGGGAGATGTGTGATTTTCAGAGTGTTCTCACAACTGACTCCTTTGATTCAGCACATGTTAGGTAGTGTGCCATTCCATCTGCAACGGGTGGCTTCAAAAACTTTCCCAGAACTTACCCCAGGGCAGCCACTATGTTGGAACACAGTAAGAATCATCTTTGCCAGTGCCGATTTGAAGAGAGCACCCCTCGTTGGTGCTCATGGGATAGGCATTGCTACCACCAACTTCCTCCCTTTGCCTCTTCCCTCGGTGCTATACAGCAGCTCCGAGAGCAGCCCAAGCCACAGGAATGTCAGGGTGATTATTGGCCAATGTCAAACTTACTTTGGAGCAGAGGTCCTTTAAGTTCAGGAGACAGATTTACCTTTCTTACAGGCTTAATAGAATTAAGCAAATCAGCACTTCCTGCCAAACGCAGGCTGCACAACCACCAAGCAAGCAGTATCATTAAGAAAGCACATGTGTTTAAAATAAAATTGTTTCTAACAGTGAGTCTCAAATACCTGCCATTTTGGCATACTTTTTGACTTTTAAGATTGATGTCAAGCTGTGCCGACTTTAACCTTATTCTTTGAAACACTCTCTCTACTTCTCCCTTCCTCTCTTCCTCCATCAACTTGAATTTCTTCTAATAAAAAAGTAAATAAAATACACTCAAACTGTACTTGAAAGTCAAGCCAGTGTCATGTTTTCTTTTCTCCCTCTTGGGACATTGGCTGTCCACCCCAATCACAGTACTGTTCTTCCTCCTTTTTCCAAACAAGAAGCACCAGCCTTCGAGTTCTAGAAGTTGCCAGTCTCTAGGTTTGATAATATTTTTATAAGAACAGGTTCTAGAACTTTCTACTTACTCTTCATTCCTATGCTATCTTACCCACCAGATCCTTAAGAAGCTTTCTAGGTGATAATGAACTCAAAGTTCCACCTTTGCTGCCCTGATGTTGCAGGCAGGTAGAACAATGGCTTGGTTTTTGTCCTGGCTCTGTTAGTAAACGCATCCTTTCAGCCTTGTTCAACCCCTCGATGTGTTAGTTATTTATCCGTAACATGGGGTCAATAACAGCACTTGTCCCTACCAGGTTTTTCTTAGGAATTCATGAATTCTGTACAAAGAAGTAAAAGAGATGATTGGCTGTTTATATTTCATGGCCTACCTCCGCAATGAGGAATAGTTTTGGGGAACTCAAGTTGGGCAGAGACAACTTCACTGATAGTCAATGTAGGAAACTTTGCCAAGTGCTTAAAGCAACTCTCCACCTTAACAGTGCCATGCAGATTAGTTCACTTTATGTGGGATCAAAGCAACATTACTGAAAGTCATGTAGAAAAAAGGATGGCCTTCGGAAGGAAATCAGTCCTCAGCATTCAGGGACAGATAGATGTCCAGCTACTTCAGAGAAAACTGGGCTTCCATCTAGAATGCAAACCTTGGGCAAAAATCTGAAGTTCTTCTCCACAATTTCCTCAAGCAATGTAGCTCAAAATAATCAATATTCTTTTCTGAACACTTTAACCATAGATGTTCAACTTTTTTTCTAAAAACTTATTACCAAATACATATCTATCAATTATTCTTTTCACTTAATGATTAACAGATATAACAAATTCGGTAGAATAAGACATCCTTTGCATATTTATGTCATATAATCCATATCTTGCATTTACAATTAATATACTGTCCTTCCATTTTTCATAAATTTTGCCAAGACAGTAATTGATTAATTCATTTATTGATCAGTGTTATTAAATTATAATAAATTCTTTACCAAATTTACAGGGCTTTTCTGAGCGAATTGCTTAATGATTTTTCAGGTCTCAAATTGATCTCAAGATGAAATTGTATAGCTCTCATGCCCAAGTTTAAGAAATTATTAAATCACATGGTTGTGCTTTCAAGTGTGTGTGTGTGTGTGTGTGTGTGTGCAAGGGGACTGCACCTCAGGAACTCCCCAGCCAGTTTCTGTGCACCACCTCTCCACACTGCACTCTGTTATCATCACTCCAGCCTCCATTCCAAGGGATAACAACTGTTTGCGGTTATGAAGCTCATGCAATGGTTTTAACATTGCGATTAACACCTTGCACATGCTATCCGTAGCTTCATGGCTTGGCCTGTGTAAGTCCCCATGGCTTTTTTCTTCAGTGGGTAGTTAGGACCACTGTGTTCTTGGGTTTGGTTTGTCTCCACTGGCAATTCCTTTTTGCACTCCATTACTCACAGCAAAGCTACCCCAAGGGTCCTGACAAAGGATGGCCCCAATCAAGCTTTAACTCTTTCACTCCATGTTACTAGTGAGCAAAGACAAATTCAAACAACTGAGACAAAGGCAGGGGATGAATAATGCTGCATCAGGGTCAGACTCTGCCCCCACCACTGTTCCAGAGCAGCCACAGCTCCATAGTCTGTGTGAGCCCTAGGGGTGCTCCTCCTCTGGACACTCCTCCAAGGAGCCCTCTGCAGACAGACTCCCAGAACAGCCCCCAAACAGTGCCAAGCTAATGCATTCTTTCCCCACCTCCCCTTCTGGGCAAGATCTTCTCTGGTCCTCCTGCAAAGTAACACCCCTTCTCCTCTGGTATCTTTTAAATCGTTTTGTCCTCTAAGTCCAACATAGCATTTTTATCTCCCAGTTGTTTCTTCTGCCAAGTAATTTAAACTCTGAGTCTGACAGAGACCAAGGAAGGCTCCAGGGCATGTTTCGGCTTTGTTTTATTTCACAATTTTTGTCTCTCTCTTCCTCTCTCTCTCTCTCTCTCTGATCTATCTCTTTTGAAAATTTGTCTATTCTTTGTTTCAGAAAAAGGGGAAGGGAATTTCATCTTTGCCAATAGAACTCATTAGTTCTTCATAGAGTATCCACATCACCCAAAAAGCATGATGTTTGGGTCTTTGTAAACAAAAGAGAAACTGATTTCTTCCCAAATTTGAGCTACCTTAAAACTCCCTTTCCTTAGCTTCTATTACTGTGGAGAATTACTCTTTTGGGACTGGATCACCTCTTTCCACTGGCTGTTTTTACTTGTGTGGTATGGAGAATGAGAGTGTTGTTATGGAAATACAATCCATAATCCTCTCATCAACATTCCTATTTAGATCCTAGCTCTTGTATCAAGACTTGATAAATCTAATCAAATTTCAGCCGGGTGTGGTGGTACATGCCATAATTCCAGCACTTGGGAGGCTGAGGTAGGAGGATTACCATGAGTTCAAGGCCAGCCTTGGACTACATAGTGAGTTCAAAGCCAGCCTGCACTTCAAAGAAGACCCTGTCTCAAAAAACCAAACAAACAAAAAAGAATTTCATAACAAATTTTTGGTAGAAGTATAAATAATTTTGATACAAAATGTACTGAATGACACTTTTAGGCAGGACATAGTGTAAAAATACACTCAGAAACAATATTAAAATATCTGAAATTCTAGCCATATGCAGAAATCTCTATGACCAGTATTTCCAATACAGTTCCTATAACGAATAGCAAGCACCATAGCTGAAATGTGATCTAAGGGCTCCTCAGAAACACCAGGTAACTCCCTTCCCCTACAATGATAAAGACCCTTCTCTGCCTCCATCCTGCTGAGATCCCTTTGCTTTCTTGTGGCCTGCTGTCCTGCTATTCGTACGTCTGCTGCTTCACCAAATGGACTCTGCTCTCACAGAAACACGAGCTAGTGTTCAGAAGAGGTGCTCGTCTGCATGTGGGCTGGTTTTCTCAACACAGAGCATTGTTACCATCAACACTTGCTAAGAAAGGATGCTTAGAGAAGCTATACTTCCAAATTCATTCCTGGAAGCAAGTATCACTCTGATTCCCAAACCAGAGAAAGATACAACCAAAAAGGAGAACTACAGACCAATCTCCTTAATGAATATAGATGCAAAAATCCTTAATAAGATACTAGCAAACAGAATACAGAGGATTATTAAGAAGATCATCCATCATGACCAAGTCGGATTTATC
>NW_022900926.1:7736478-7766471 GCF_012274545.1 Fukomys damarensis
CCCCCGTGTGGTTTTTTTTTTTTTTTTTTTTTTTTTTTTTTTTTTGAGACAGGATCTCACTATGTAGTTTAGGCTGGCCTTAAACTTACTGTGTAGCCCAGGATCACCTCAAAGTCATAGCAATCCTCTTGCCTCAGCCTCCCAAGTGCTGGGATGCCAGGCATGTGCCAGCATGCCAAATTTGATTATTAGCTTTTATCAAGAGGGGCTTTCTTTGCAATTTTATGCAAATTTCTAATATTAAATGCCTATCACTTTTGGTTTATATTCCTCAAATTATTCCCTGAATAACTTGGGATCTGAAATCAAAATATTTAATGTATATTTGACAGCAGCCTAACAGCTACAAAGATTTGTGGAAAAGCCAAGATAGTCTGATCCATAAATCATTTCTTTATAAACTAAAGATTCTGTGAAATCTGATTAGTATAATCACCCAGGTTTTTTTTATCTTGCATACAAGATTATATTCTAGTTAACCATAGAGTGTCTTAAACATTATTTTGAGGATGTTCTTCCTTTGCCCTTCTTTAGTAGAGTGCGGTAGAAGGTACTTAGCACTGTAGAAACATTAAGAACTTTTCAACTGTTAAGTTCATGTCAAGTGACGATGTGTCTCCTGGAAGACTTGAACTTATCTAAATGAAAGGTCCAGAAGGTAAGTAAAACTTTCTGCTGTGAGGTGATAGTTTTGAGCATGGAGGTCAAAGGATATCTTGTGGTAAGAGTCACAAATGTAGTTAAGAGGCACCCCATCAAAGGAGGAGGGGAAAACTGTCAATCAGAGAAAAGAATGTTTATAAACTAACACATTGGTATTTTGGCAAAAGAATGAATGATGACCTCTCTTTTTATGTGATAAAACTTGCAGCATAACAATGGGTTCTGTGAAAGAACGTAAGGTTCGGTGCACAGGGAAGAAATTTAAATGCAGTTCAGGGACGGGAAGGGTTGGGACAGTGCTGTGCTGATGTACCTGTTCCCCATCCTTTTGTAGTCATCATTCTAACAAGGCAGCTACAAAAAAAGAAAAAAAAATCTACAGGATGCCAAATTTCAAAGACTTTCCAAATATATCGATTGGTCTTTTACTTTTCAGAAGTTGCAAACTCTGCTTGCTTACACATGTGTAACTCTTTTCTGGCTAGAATGTGGATGTCAGAAACAGAAAATTGCCTAAACAGACAAAAGTAAGAGCAAGCTTCCACCTCTTCCCGAGAACAGCACAGCTCAAGCCCTGTCCCACAATCAGAAAGCCTGCTGGCCACCCTGCTCTTACACCTGTGATGGCTCTTTCTCTTTTTATTCATGCATCTATCCGAACAGTTTAAATCCTTTTTGCAATGACTTTGTTCCATCTAAATTTATTCCCCTACTTATATTGATCCAAATAAACCATTTGTCACACATAAAATGTTATTTTTCACCAAATACCTGATGAATGATGGTTTTGGAGCTGCTGTCTGATGATTCCCTGGTTGCTTGGGAGAAAGAGTTAGGACTCTTCCAAAGCATTCGTGGATAATGTGGATAAATCTAGAAGTGGCACCATGCCCCTAGGGAAACACGTGCATGGATCTTTACTAAAATGCAAAGGGAGGATAAAGAAGGTGTGGTTTTTCTATAAAATGGAATATTACTCAGCCACAAAGAATGAGAAATATGAATCGTTCATAGGAAAATGGAAACATATTGAGGATATACTCCTAAGTGAAATAAGTAAGTCACTCATGCATAAATACTGAATAGTTTCTCTGGTGTGAAAAACTGTAATGATACCTAAGATCCTAATGATATAACTGTCAATGTGAAACAGGGTGAAAAGAGCTAAAGGTGTAGGAAAAATGGGAAGGGTAGGGGAAAGGTAATAAGGGAAAAGAAAAAAAAAGAAGAAAATGAAAAAATGGAAATAAAGTATTTGTAAATAGGAAAGGGAGGAGGCAGTGAAGGGAGGGCAGGGATAAGGGGGAAAAAATGAGAACCAAAACCTGTCATGTAAAGGTACAAGATCCCAATGATGAATGTAACTGTACTGTATACCTAAAATGTACCAATAAACTCAATGAGAAAATAAATGCAAAGGGAAAAAAGTAAGGGTTTTTTCATTTTTTAAGGAAATAGCTTTATTGATAGGTATCATTTATATATATATATATATATGTATAATGTACATTATGTAGCTATAATATTCACCTATTTAAAATATACAGTTACCCCATGGTTTTAGTATATCTACAGAATAGACTCAAAGGCCTAGGGACATTGGAATGCTAGAGTGGATTTAGCAGGTAAGACCTTCTCGCCCACACGGGCATGTCTGCATGGCTTTACCTTTCAAAAATATTTGAGGAATAAATTTCTGAGGCAAGTTGAAGTATCTTGGATGAACCGCATTATTGCTCTTCACTGTGAACCAGAGCTTAGCATAAGAACCACAGCTGCTCAACTGGAAAACGTACACAGAAGGGATATTTTAATCTGGGGGTGGCTGGGGCCAAGTGGCATCACACAGCTACCAAAGTCAAGTAATACAAAATATAATATCAGGCTAAGCAACCAAGCATGACATTTACCGTGGGTGGATGCACCCTGCCTCCATTCTTACTACAGTAAATGACAAAGTCAAAACAGCAATCAGAATAGGCTGGCTTGTGTAAGCCTACAGCATTAGATAATTATGGTGATTCTGGAAGAACAATAGATAGGAAACCTACACTTTCAGGTTCTTATTTGGCCTGTTTAAGCAGAAATGCTCTAGGCAAAATGAGTAAAAATCTAGCTTGAACCATACAGTTCCAGGCTTGAGACAAGTCATAGATGTTGGATGCAGGGGAGGATGGATTCCCCCGAGGAAGGATCCAGGAAGCTACCCAAAAGTTATACTGTTCAATTTTCCCCCAGCCTACAGACTTTTACCACTGTCAGCTGTGTAATGGGGATAAGGAAATCTGACTTCTTAGGAGTTACTTGGCTCTGGCCCTAAACTTGACACCAAATCCAAGAAACACAAAAAGTCACTGTGGCCCTCCAGTCAGAGTGGGCTTGGGGAGGTCAGGGTGCTGGAGTTTTACCTCATCTCCATCACACGGTAGGTTTAGCGGGTCCCCAAACTCATCCTGGTGAATTTCCGTGGGTCCAAGTGGAGAATTGGCATAGGCACTGGGGTGGGCAGAATGCCCACCCTAGCTCCTGACAGGGTGCAGTGAGAACCGCCGTGGTGGGAAAGCCAAGAGGAAGCTATTGTAACTTCCTGCACTTAGGACGGTAGTAACCGGAAAGTGATGTGTCCTCTGAGGGACTGCAGAGATGCGTGGCACCACCACGGACTCGAGAGATGCAGGATTGGTGATTCCCACTGTGTCCCTCATTCATCTCCTAAATGAAGCAGATGTTACCTTAAAGCCCAGTGTGTGGACCAACCTAGTGAGCTACAAGCAGCAACCACACAGCACTAAATTCGAAGACATTCGTGTGTAAGAGGAAGGAAAATAAGTGCAAATACAATTCAGGTCCTTTCACCTCAGTGAAGGCTCCTGAGTCCCAGCGGTTGAGACATCCCTTCCAAGGCAAACAATAAAGTGTTGCATCTGTCCCTTCCTTCAACATAAAAGAGGCGCAGCACCTACGGGTGTGTTGCTACAGGCCTCTCGCTGAGAGTGCCAAGCTCTGTCCTAGAACGTTCTGGAACAAGAGAAGATGCTACAAGAAGCCCAGGCTGCAGTACCAGTTCCTCTGACACCAGAGCTTTATTATAGGGCAGATCCATTGGGGCTTTAAATGTCAGTAGTAGATACAACTGCAGTTTGGAGACTTTGAAAGGCTTCTTGATGAGAACTGCAGCACAGAGCTTTAGGGTCTAGAGGTGAGGTCCTGTCATCCACAAATATCCACAGATGACACCTGAGCAGTATGTAGGTCAAGGAGGCTCACTCCCTCCTGATACGTGCGTGCACACCCCCCCCACCTCCTTATACACACATAGCCTGACCTTCCAGCCTCATTCCTGAGGAATGGGAGACAAAATTAAAGAACATAGTCAAAGTATATTTTCTGCATTTGAATCAATTCTGACTATATGGATTTGGAATTTGTTTTTTAAAATACACTTCTGCCTGCCCTACCACCAAGTAGTAATACCAAGGATTCTCCAAGAAATAGATCTATGTATACACGCTGTATCGGTCAGCTTTCCCATTGCTGAAACAAAGTATCCAACATCTGCAGTATAAAAGAGGGTCAGTTTAGTCTGGCTCACGGTTTTAGAAGTTCCAGTCCATGGTCTGCTGGCATCAAGGCAGAAACACCATGGTGGAAGACAGTGACGGCCCAAAGTTACTCCCTTCACTGCAACTGGAAAATGATACAAGGCAGAGGGACACCTGAGAGGAAGGGATCAGGGACTGCAGGTAGCATCCAAGGTCACACTTCCATGACCCCCTGAAGACAATTAAGTTGACAATCAAGATTAAAGATCACATGTGTTCTAGCAGATCTGAGGGGAGATAAGCTATTAAGACAGGACAGCTGTAACCTAAAAAAGGATTTTTAAATTTACACACTAAAAGTTTCTATGATAGTCATTTCTTATTATGAAATCTTTGTTACTCACGGTTAATAAATAAGAGTGTCAAACCTAGGTATTTTAAATTTTTTGTTTTGATTTTTGAGACATGGTCTCACTATGTAGTTGCGGCTGACCTGGAACTCACTATGTAGCTCAGACTGTTCTCAAACTCCACTGAAAATGCCTGAAGTCTACTTGCTCCACATATAGATTATCATTAAACTCAAAGAAAACCCATTCTTATAAAATTAAATATAACAAAAAATATAATTTAATACAATAAACAGGTATATAATCCTAGATTTTATTTGCAAAATAAATGGCAGGGATAAGCATTAAGAAAATCACTAAATATTTATGCTCTAGAAGAAGACAAGTCTCTGGATATTATTCTTTTTGTTATGTAACACTTTTCTCTTTTTAAAAGAATTATTCATATTTGTTAAAATAGGTTAAAGGGAAATGTCGTGTGGAAAATTCTCCACTTTCTTTCCCCATGATCCTGAATAAACTTTTACTAATTCATGGCAATTCCTTCTTGCCTTTCATTCCTTTCTAATTATTTTGCTTTTTAAATTTATATGAAGAGAAAATGTAAGTTCAATTTTTGTAATTAAAACAGTTGGAATTTAAAGTACTTAAAAACAATTAGCATGAAATACTGATGTTCACAGATATTTAAATATTGTGGGAAATTGGAAAATATATGGGAAAAAATAAAGCAAATAAAACAGTTCACCTGATAATAGGGGAAAAAATTTTTAAAAACATACAGCATAAAAAGTACTAAGAAGGGGAAAGAATAAACTTCATCTTGAAAAGGATGAGTTAAACTCTCATATGTAAACCTTTTCTGATCGAAGTATAACAATTTAAGTTTGTGCTACTGACGACAGCTAAAACGACATAGAATACAAATAAAAGCAAAGGGTTGTTCAGAGACTTATCAGGCAGAAACAAAATAATAGAAAGCAGGCCCAGAGGAGCCACTGGCAAAAGCCTGCACTTAGAAGAATCATCACTGCTGTAAACATACGTGAACACTGTAAAGCAAGAGTTAGCAAAACAGTTACATAAATTAACTAAGAATAAAATTAAAATAAAATACTTTAAAAGAAAACTTTAATGGATTCAAATCAGAAAAGTAGAATTATTGAACCCAAGGGTTGTCGGTGATAAAAGTAGATGGCTTTTAGAAAATCTGATTAAGAAAAGGGAGAAAACAAATAAAACCAAAGAAAGGGGGTACTGAAAAACAGTAAAATGTATAAGAGATTGTAATGCAAAATCCTATGTGATAATAATAAATGTGTAAACCCTGTGAAATGGAAGATGTTCATGAAAGATATAAACCAGCAGTAAAATTTTATAAAAATTAGAAAAATCTGAATTGAATAACAACCATAGGCATAATGAAAAACACTTCAAAAAATTACTCCAAATTCTCCAGGGGTTGTTTTACTGGTGAATTATTTGAAACTTTAAAGGAACTAGTAAACTCAATTCTATATAATTTGTTCCAGAACCCAGAAAAGAAATGTGGAAGGCAATCAAATCTATTTTATGAATCCCGGATAATTTTGACATCGAAATCTGACAAACATTATACACAAAAACACAAAACTAGAGACAGATCTCTTTTATGAATATCGATTCACGAATGAATCAGTATTAGGGAATGTATGCGCCTGGCATTTATTAGCCATTCAGCCGATTCCTCCTATCTCACCGAGTAGAGTGAGGGCACCTAGAGTAAAGGTCCTCAGCTTCCTGACCCCACATCACATTTAATTCACATGTGAACCCGTCCTTACCTCATTTCCTTTGGTTTTAGAAGGGGGACAAAGATGTCTTTTCTTTTCTCAAAAATAAAAGCTTCCAAGCGTGTGCTGGAGCCCGTCCTGCAGGCAAACTGGTTTGTCAGTAACTGCTTTGTCCGTCACGTCTTTGCTAGTGACTTGGGGCCTTTCGTTCATTTTGCTTCCTAACGAATCTCTCCTCTTCCTCGTCCTCCTTCAGTCACCACCGACCTAACACCCTTAGCTATCAAGGCATCCGGCAGGTTTACGAGCCATGAACAAAGAGCAGGCTTTCCTCCCAGGAGCTTCTCCTCTGCCTGGTCGCCACTGCAAGCCATGCGACAGGTGCTGAGATAGGGCCCTGCATAGGCACAGGTAGAGCTCAGGGTCAGGGGCTGGGGATGCTCTGCTCTGGCCTGAGCACACCTTTGTTATTTCTATTGTTACCTCTTAAAACAAGAGTGGCTTCCATGTGTCGAACCAATTCTTCCCTCCTCATGCATCCCTCATCCCACTGCCTTCAAAAATGCTTTGGAATTCTCTTGCAAGTATTAAAAGTAAAATCTTCACTGCAAGTAAAGTCTCATGGAGATGTTTTATTTCATGCAATAGTTTCACTTCCAGCATCAACACTACTGACCATTCCTTCCTTGAAATTCTTAAGACTGTAAGTTCTGCTTTTACATCTTCCTCTCCATCCCTCCTTATCTACTGTTTTTCTCCTATTATCCCACTTAAATATTTATTATAAATTAGCTGCGTTTCTCAGGAATACCTGCAGCTTTTATTTTCCTGGCCTACACACACTCTCAGTGAGCATTCTCCTTTGTCTAGTTCTATGCTTCCAAATGACACCTAAATGCTGGTTCTCCCATCTTCTACCCTGATGGTTGTCTCTTCCAAGGTCCAGGCTCAAAACTCTAGCTCTTGACAGACTCTCTCCAAGTGACTGCCTTGTATCTCAAATGCCTGAACATAGTATCTCCTCCAATGAAAAGCAAAACGGTTCACTCCACTGCCCAACTATCCCTCCCCATTTAACCTTGGACATCCCAGCCACCATATTTGTGTGGGATCTCATCACTCTGTCTCCTCTGTTCTGGGATCACTGCCTCACATGGAGACTGGGGTTATTACAGAAGCTCCTTAAATAGTCTCCTGACCTTCTTTTTTATACCCTGCTGATGTACTTTTTAAAAAAAGAAATTGCCATTTGGGATATCTTTCAAAAGCCAGATCTTCTAAAGTCCCTCCTATATATGTTTCTTTACTATTCTTCCTGGAGTTTCAGCACATGATGCTGGCCCTCATGGCATGACTTCTACCTTGCCTCATCTTTGCTGGATTCATATTTTATGACTAGCTTTTTTTTTTTTTTTTGTAGCTCACATGAGATGTGTATGGCTGACCATTGTGCAAAATCCAGTGTGCACATGTGTGTAAATGACCTTAGCAAACTCTCACCTGTAATTTTCACTCTTCCTATAAACATGTCAATCACTTTTTGACTTAAAAAACTTCTGCTTTCCATCCTCTGTCCCCCAATATTTATAGATTGTGCCACATCTTAGCTGTAAGACTAAATGACCCTCTAATGGCAAGTTCTGTCAATCTCTACATTTTTAATAAGCACCAGGGTTAAGCATGCTTTGTTCCAGAACCTACTGAAACACAGATGTTCTTTAAAAACATGAAAAATAAGGATTCAAGTAGGAAATCAATATAAGGCAGCTTAAAAAGACATAAAAGCAACAGAAAGTGAGAAATCCAGTTGATTGTTAACACCATAGAATTAGTTATCATATCTCAATGAGCTTTCAGAGCAAGCTGGTAAGATGGGGTAATGAGATACATGGTGAGGGGAACCCAGAAGAGAAAAACTTAACCATAACCACCCAGCCACACTGTTTATTGAAAGAATGTCCTGCACATCACTGACCCACTGGGATGCACCGATGCCTCCTCTCACCCTTTCTTGCAATGACTTATTTATGTGTCTGTAAGCAAGTAATGGCTCCCATGCCTGGAGCATGCCAGATTTTCTTAAATGCTCATTTCATCAACTAATAAGGTCCCTAGCAGTCTTTCCAGTTTTTTTTCCTCACTTCCCATTAACCATTAGCCTGAACACAACATAAGACATTTTCTCAGCAACCAAGGCAGGTGCTGTTATCAAGGCTGTTACGTGTCAATTGTGTTTTATAATTCAGTCAGGAAGTTATTCTAATTCTGCCGAGAGCCACATGTTTTAGAAACTCTATACTGTGTCGATTTACACTCTTCCAACTCTTTTCTGCCTCAGTGAAGCACTCCAAACTCTTTTGCCACAGGTTCTAGTTGCGATTGTTATTCTGTTTTGCTCTACTTTGTTTTGTATACAGGAATGCCAGAGGGCTCCATTCCATGCAGCATTCCGTCTCTCTGTAAACTACCACTTAATATATGAGAGGAAGCTTCTGAGTTGTAAGGACTTTTTGACTGTGTAAAATGCTTGTGTAACATACAGCTTATAGAATCAGTGCATATCCCAACGGTTGTTCAGTAGTTTAAGAGGTGTGTGAGTTATTAGGTGAGGGAAGTCACTGTAACAGTTAAGCAAAATAACTAAATACATCTGAAGCCATATAATTTAATGTATTAGGAGCAGATCTTTTGAAAATTTCTAGAAAGTTATCCAATATCCTATTGGCCAGCATTTTATAGCCCAGACCTTCAATTTAAGTGCCTACGTCGTCCACTGAGACAGAAGGAAATGGCATAATCGTAACCCTGGCCGTGGAAGAAATGCTGTTTCTTTAGTGCACCATTATTTCCCAGTAGGTATTGTAATTGAGAAGCAACTTCCCTTAAATGTGCTAAATCAATTAATTACCCGCATACACTTGCTTTAACATCCTGCACGATTGAAACCACTTCCAGATGCCACATTTGCTAATAATCCCTTGGTCGTCCTGTTTCCATGGATCCACTGTGTCACCACCAGGGCAGGGAAGGCAGCCAGGTACACCTTCGTGGTCGTGGATTTAAATATCACTCTTGTGATGAGCTGAATCTTAGGCACAAACTTGTTCATCCTCAGGAAAATACTTTAAACATTTTCTAAGACTCCCCCTTAGGTAAAAATGGGAGTAAGCATTGGCTCTGCTAAGGAGGCACCAATAATAAAGATGGACGTAAAAATTTCTGTGTTTTGGATGGAACTAGGTGTGAGCTTAGTAGTAACTGTACTCTGATGTTCTTGCATAAGAATGACCTCATTAACTCATTTTCCCATTGAGAAAGTGTGTATGGCAACATTATGCTCCGTTTGCTGTTAAATGAAGTCTGTTTTTTTTAATTTGGAGTCTAATGCTTGTTTTATTTTAGTGCATTTAAAAAATATTATTCTAACATACTCAATGAATTAGGAGTCCACGGTTGTGGAGAATCTGAATAGCATTGTGTTTGCCTTAATAATAAGTCTTGTTCATTAAATTTCATTTTGCAAGATGAAGAGATGCATTTGGAATTGCTTTGCTGCCTTTAGATTTTCTAGAATCTTTAAAACCACATCACCATTACTTGAACTCATTCTCAGATTTTGTGCATTCTATTAACATAAAACCATGAGGCAAATTTGCTTTTAATAATTTTCTTCAAGGTTTGTGCTTTATTAGAAATAACTCATTTACAGAAAACCTTTTATTTGGGTTGGTGGTGAGAATAAACACATAGCTCACAGTGACTTTTATTATTTATTATAAAGTAATTTGGCAGGGTGTTGTGTAGGCAACTAAAAGAAATAAAAGATTAATCAGGACTACCAATCTTTTTTTGATTTGCAGAGTAACAGAAAACAGCAGTCCAGCCCTGTTTTACTCCCTGAAGGTTTGGTTCAGTATGTGCCAGTGATGGAAAACATCGTCCGCCTATAAAGCAACAATTAGGGTTGGTTTCCACTGACTCAATCAGTCAAATGTAAAAATACAAAAGACTAATATAAAATAAGCCCTCTTTTGTGGGCTTCACATGCCAGAAACGTGAATACTCTCGAGTATGTGTTGCTCCTGCTGTTTACCAACACTCCACTGGAATTTTTGGTTTAAAAGTTCATATTTTAACTATGGAATTAAATACAGGAAGGCAAAAAATCAGCAGTTTTTCCTTAGATTATAACACAGTTTAGGGGAAAAGACAGAGCTGGAAGAAAAGAGGCCTGTGTTTGCTTTTTGGATAAGGCAACAATCAAAGTGAAACTGATGGACAAATTACTCAGATTCTTGGTATATTTGTTTGCTTATATGTGCCTACTATTGTTAGAAGCACTAGAAAAATATAGCCCTATTAAAGCTTTCAGGGTTCTTTGAAGAAAACATGTGACAAAATTATTTGTAAAAAAAAAAAATCAAATAGAAAGCCTTTTTAGCATTTATATGATGACGGGGCAGTAGAAGTTTGTATTAATATCAACCTATGTGAGATGGGACCTTAAAATCTACTGTGAAGCCATGGTAGACAAAGATAACTGGGCCAGGGATTTAGCTCAGTGGTTCTGCTGCCTGCCTCTGAAGAGCAAGGTCCTGAGTTGGATCCCTGGTACCCCGCCCGCCAAAAAGGAAGATAACAATAGAAAACAGACAGAATTACAGTATTTTCAGGGAGTTCTAGGTCATTAAATATTATTATGCAGTCACTCATAATCAAGTATTTGTTATTTACACACACATAAAATACATTTGAGTTATATACAATGAATTGAGAGTAGCTAGAGGAAAGGTCTTCTTGGCATTAAGAACGGAGAACTGAAAGTGGGCATAGTGGTCTCCACTTATCTTTGTGTTGAAATGGAGTAGTTCTGTATCTACTGAGACAAAAAGCATGTAGCTAGATGGTGCTTCGGAAGATTTTCCAATTCAACCATTCTTTGTGAGTGCACCTAGAGGCCATTATACTAGTAACCATAGTAGTAGTACTCTTGTTAGTAGCCTTTCAATCAGTTTAAAATGTTACCAAAAGGTCATTGTTTTTGCTATGTCTTCAGAGAATATAAAAAGCATCTAATATAAACCCTCCTCATAACTTTTTGCAAAAGCTGATATATCATTTTTGTTTGCAAATTCTTAAATGAGTGCAATTCAGAATCGATTACTACTGATGATACAAGTTCTTTGCTTCAGTTCAGTAGGAAGATGGGAAGTTACAGTCTTTTTCTGGGTGATTTAAAAGACACAACAGTTTCCTTCCTCTGGGTTCTCTGGCACTAGACCTGGTGTCTTGAGCTTTTGTCCAGTTTTATTGAAAAAACAGAAAATTAAAAGTGAAAGATAGGAAAATTGCATTCTAGTTAGAATGAGGAGAGGATGAAACAGTCCTGGGGCTTCCTTGTGAGTCTCTGTAATTTACACTACAAGAGTTAACCCTTCTTAAGGAGCTGATGATTACCAGGCCTTGAGCCATCTGGCTCTGTCTTTTACCTCAATCTTCCTTCTTTTCCTGATTTTTCTACGCCCTCCACATGCCTAACCACTTTCAGTCTCCTGCCTGTGACTCCTTCTCTCAGCTCTGAATCTTTTAAATCTAGATTCTCTTGCCTAAAATACATTTTCCCCTAATCATTCCAAGGGTGGCACTATCTAAATCCATCAGTATTTCTTAGCAAGTATTCTGATTCATCTGGCTTTCTCTTTTTGTACTTTCATTATGGTAGAGACCATAGATTGGTGTGTTCAGACTTCAACTCACCATTCTGTGATGTGCTTTCTTGCAATGCTAATCTTTGTTGTTGTCTTTTTTCCAACATTCCTTGCACTAAAATTCAAGACAAGAATTAGATTTCTTCACTTTGATACATCTCTGTAAGATCTAAGAAGAGAAAATATGATGGGGCCTTCTGTTCAAACTTTTCAGCTATTCCAGCTGGGTCACAAGGTAATAGAAACATGACATTCTTGTGCAATAGTTCTCTCATTATGAGGGTTACAGTAATATGTTTATTATGGTTATTGTCTAAAAATGTCCCTTTCAAAGATGCATAGTGTTGAAGGTTTGGTTGGGAGCTGATGAATTTTTGAAAAACTTCTCCAGTAGATTGATTAAATTCACCCATTAACGAGGACACAATGAGATGCTTTTTTGGAGAAGATGGAAGCAGGAGGTGAAGTGTAGTTCCAGGGAATAGGTCATGAAGTTATGACTTTGGGGTCTATGTTTGATCTCTGGGATTTTCCTCTCTGGTTCCTTTCTTCTGTCTCTGCTTCCTCACTGCCATGAGGTGAGCAACTTTCCTCCATCATGCCCTTCCACCATGATGTCTTGCTTCGCCACAGGACTAAAGCAAGGGAACCAGCTGACCATGAACTGGTACTACCAAAAGTGTGAACCAGAATAAACCTTTCTTCTTTGAAGCTGTCTTTATCAGATATTTTGTCTGAGCAACATAAAGTTAGCACACCTTTATATCAGATCACAGCTATCATGAAGTGTTCTTGGGTTCAACGATTACAATACTAGCTAAGAGAAAAAAGCAGTCGAGGTGATAAGCAAAGAATGACATATTTTCTACAGTGTCTATCAACCATGCTGATATAGTCCTAACAATGTCTTCACTGAATTCTGTAGAGACTTTGTTGTGTTATAATGTGAAGGACAGTATGAAGACAGTGACTTGATGAACTACAAATTAACCCAAGCTTGAAATGTTTCCCAGGAATCATCTTTGTCAGTTGCATCTCTGGGCAAGCCTCACCAATAGTGGGTTACCTGTGACTTCTTTACAATCAACATTAAGAGGCAGAGATAGTTCCTTAGATACACTAGCAAATACCCACAAACATTTACTGGTTCTACTATGCATATGTGGTTTTTAGCTCTGGTGAGGGTCCCTCGTGAGCCTGGCAAGTGAATCAGAACCAAGGTACAAGCAGCTGATTTGGTAAATTCATTCCAACTACTGATCACATCCAATAAAATCAAAACCCCCAAAATTAGCCAACTATGCTATTTTGCTGAAATGGTTTACTGATTGAGAAAATAATATAACAACAGCATGAGCCAGGCTAAGAACTCAGTTCCTCCTCAGCAATTAAAGGAAGACAGAATTTTATGACTGGATAAGTGGTGACTTCTCTTCAGCTGCTCAGTCTATCTGGGGATAGACCCAAAAAAATTCCTTCTACTTTTTTAAAAGAATCAGAAACACAATGTTATAGTTTGCTTAGATTTAAATTGGTGTCAAGTCTGAACTTCCTTCCCACTGGCTGCCTGTTACATTTGAGCTTTATCTAAATGTTAACATCAACAATTCAGATTTTCAACTGAGTTCCCTATAGCCGAAAGACACGATTAGAATGTCGAAGATTTGGATTAGATTGCATAGCAGTTGCTACCTGCCATGCAATTTCAGGACTTTAGTCATTGCTTGTTCTGCACATGAACAGGAAATATTGGTAAAATTCACACTCAAATGATGAGTGGGAATGAGAAAGTATCATAGAATCATTTTCTATAACTGATGAAAAATGAAATTTTTATCACTTTCAGCTTTGCTGTTACATCTGTTTCCTGGAAAGAAGGAATTCAGTGCCAATAACAAGTATGCTAATTACAATTTGGGCTATAGCTTCAAAATCTTTAAGTAAATGCTGAATACTTTAGTTCAGTCAGGAAATTTGCTAAGACACATTTCTTCTGGCAGCTGCCAAGAAGAATGTCTGTTTTTAATACTACAAAGATATACCAGATTTGCACTCTTAAATAACCACAGTTTTACAGCTCCTATTGGAGTCTTACTGAGCTCTTGACTACATTTTCAGCACTGAGTATCAGAAGGTAGCCCACGCAAAGGGTTTTCTTTGGTGCCAACCATACAACTGCTCTGGACAGCATTCAGCTCCAAATCAAAAGAGATAATTGCTTTATTTTTATTATATATCAACTCAGCATCACTGAACAGTGACAGATACAAATGTCCAATTTGTAGGACACAGAGTCCCCGGGATTCTGAGCATGGCGGATACAGTCCAGACATCCATCCATCCCACCGCCCTGGCCGTCTTCATGGACTGCTCTGGTCTTCATATTCAGATTGACTGTGTGGCAATCTCTGCTACTTTCAGATAGGCAGAAAAGGAAGCATTGCTTTTCAGTGATGTCTTCATTCCCCTAACTTAAAATTCCAAGGAGCAACCAAATTAGTGACAAATGGTAGAAAAGCTTTTCCAAGTCTACTGTTCTTGCTTGATGTTTTTATAAAGAAAATAGTAAAGGCAAAGTGGGCTTCATTTAGGAAAACCTAAATGCATCAAAGAAGACCTCAAAATATTTTAGGTGAATTTCTTTTAGGGCTGCTACTTCTCCTCCATGGTAATAAGAGAACAAAATCCTGTCCATCAAGACAAGTCCAGACTTATCTGCAACAGGAAGGATGCCAGACAGCTATGCTTGCCTTAGCATGGCTTTGGGCTGCCTTTTTACCATGCACACGTTCAGCATATGCTTTCAGTATGATTGAAATTAATGTTGAATTTCTTATACAAGCAATGCTCTGAACATCTTGGCAGTTTATGGGCAAATGGTCTGATTTTCTGTGAGGTTTAAACCACTTAATAAAATTTCATGAAGAAATACTAAAAATACTTTGATGCAAAAGAATAATCACTTTTATAAATCTCCCTGGAATTTGATGCTCCTTAGAGGGGAGAAAAAGCAAACAGGTTCTTGACTGTCCTCAACATAATCAGCGCAGCCCTTACCTGTGAAACGTGCTCTAGCCCAAGAATCGTACTGCACACTGCTGGTGCCATATCTTACTTACCATCCGTAAAAGTAACATAAGATCAGCACTGCTATGCAGTGTCAGAGACAAAGAAACTACGTTTCAGAAAAGTAGTGTTAACTTGCCTGGAGTAGTGGAGCTACGCAGTGGCTCCGCTTCAGTTCCCACATCCAGGTCTCTGCGGCTAGAAAATCTTTGTTCTTTTGCTTCGGTCTTCTGAGAAGAACGGAAGTAGTAGAAGACTCTGCAAGTTTCTTCCAGGAAGGGTTAAATAGTAAAATACATGTTGCACTCTCTGTTCTATCAATTTCCCTATGGCATCTGGTCCTAAAATATGGATAAAGTAAATAGTGAAATGTGTAAGTCAGAAATTTCGCTTTCCGTGTCTAACTTCACCAGGACACAGGGCACGGGTCGGTGTTTACAGAGTAGAAGCTTTGTGCGTATTCGTCAGTGACTGCAGATTATGTCCAAGGGGCTGTATGGTCAGGGACAACAGTAAAAGCAGAGAGATGTATTATAGCATTAGAAGGGAGAGTTATGTCAAGAAGAATCTCTGATTTTGAGGTACAGAAGCTTTTAGCTCTATCTAACGCCTGTGCTGGTCTTCACATCTGGTCATTTTCCCGCTACCAATCTCAACAGTGTATTTTCTCTTCTGAGTCATTTATGCTTTCAACAAATTAACACGTACTTCTTTTGAAATTACTATATTCCAGGCAGTGCACATACCCAGCAAATCCAGGGTCCTCTTCCTTGAGTCCCTTGTTGCATTAAGCTAGTGCCTTTGATGACTACTTCCAAACTTTGGTACAAATTTTACCCTAAGAAATTTTCAGAATATGTTTTCCACCTGATATAACTTTAAATATCACAACTCATCGCACATATCACTTTGGAAGACAGCGAGTCCTTCCTCCTCTGCTGCTGTATATATTTCTCCTGTCACTTTTAGAAGACTCAGAGTGGGAAATGATTGAGGAGGTGAGGGGGGTCCCAACAGGAGAGCAGTGGGGAAGGGACGTGTCACTGTTGTTTATGGGTGTTTCCAGCCGGACTTTAAGGGATGGTGAGAAAAGGGCATCCGTGACATATTTCACATGGTGCTGACGTTAGAAAAGAAACAAATTTGAACAAAAATAGTGAGTGTATATTTGCTTAAAATAGCCCTCTCTTCTAACTCCTGATGACCTAATTGCAGATTTGAAAATCGACAGAAATATGGTAAAGAAAGGACATAGCACACACAGTTCCTCTTAGGGCCCACTTTCCAATTCGTCAGCTTTCCTAACAATTGCCAATTTTCTATTTCCTACCTCACTCACTACAGTTTTTTTAGAGATGGCTATTTTTATCAATTTACCCTCAGAGTGAGTTTATTTTATTTTGTGTATACCTGTCTAAAAATGTAGCACCCAAAAATCAACTCAAAATTATATTTCTAATTGAATATTGGAAGTAAAGTAGAACAACTGACTGTTATTCTAAATACTTTCTTTTTAACAGTGGCACCAAGTCTTACACAAGCTTTACGTTTCCCAACGTTGACTCGCATAGAGCTTTTTCTATAGCTTTATCTTCTTTATTATATATATCCTGTTGTACAAAATTTCTGTCAGTCTACATACATAATTATTGTTCTAATCTATTTTATGAGAATCAGTCCTTCACTCCAAACTTTCAGAGCTGCATGTACTAGTCACCAAAATAGTCACATCCCCCCTAATTCATTACCTATCTATTTGACAAAAAAGCTGTAAGTATTTTTATCCATGTCTCTGCTGAGAATGTTAAATAAACCAAGGGAAAGGTGTGTGATGCTGTAGGAACCATGTCCCCAGAACGACAAAAACGCTGTAATCAATCAAATTGGCCATTCAGTTCTTAGTGTCCATCCACCCACGTAGGATCTTCAAACTGTCCCTATGTGGGGTTAATAACAGAGGTCAACCATCTGCTTAAACTCCTTTTACTTTCTGCTTAAAGCATGTTTCCTTCTCATATTCTTGAAACTTCCTCAAACAATTCAGAAATCTTGTTTGTGGGGGGTGGGGCAATACCAGTTTGATAGATTTCATTTTCTTACTATACTCACAAACTCTTAAGAATGATCACACTGAGATCCCAAGTTCAATCCCTGGTACTATAAAAAAAAAAAGAAAGAAACATCACACCATTACTTAAGAATAACTAAAAAATAATAGCTTGTGTTGCTGTTGGTGGTAGAAATGACTCTCTTTCTCTCTCTCTCTCTCTCATTCACTTACTGGAGAATCAAGGCACTGCTAATTTTTTACTTCTTATTTCACTCACTACAATTTTTCAAGGGCTGTTATTTTTATCAATTTACTGTTTTGTTGTGGTGAGCATTCTTTTGTTTTTTTCATAGATAAAACTGTAGTATAAAACAAACACAGTACAAATAAAACACATAGTCTATGTAGGGTTCAACACTACCCATGGTTTTACTCATCTGCTGGGATCTTGGAACATACTCTTGTAGGTAAGGAGAGAATACAGTTTTATACTGTTGTTTGTTTTTTTTTAAAAAAATATATATGTATATAAAACAGTTTAAAATAATCTCCGTCTTTCCAAGGATGTGTGTGTGTTTGTACACACATGCTCACCCCTTGTGTTCTTTGCAGGCTTTGCTTAAGTAAAGTAGGTAATTCCGACTATACTGACAATAAGAAAGGTAATAAATAACAGTAGCAGCAGATGACCAGGAAAATGTGCACTACAATCACCAGCTCATTGTAGTGAAGAGAAGTTTCTCCGACATTTTATCAAAACACCATTTCTGCGTCTCAGATTCACCAGGGCTGAGATTGAGTGTTCGAGTTTTCTTTCCTTCACTTGCTCCCCCTCTGCTTCCCGCCGCGGTGCGCGATTCCACCTACCTCAGTCAATGTGCACAGCAGACTCCTGTCCCACCGCTGCCTTCCACCCTGCTGGTTCCACTCATATCCATTTGGCTATTCCATCCTCACTGATAACACCCTATTGCCGTACTTCCTGGCTTCCCTAGCCCCCTGCCAGCCAATCTGAGCTGTTAAAACACAAATCTGAGTGCACCACTCTTCTGCTTAAATTCACCATCCTTTTTCAAACCTTAAAGTCTGGAGTCTTGGGTAACAATGTGGTCCTGCGTTCCACTGTAGTGTCACCCTGCCATGCTTCTTGCTTTGGTCCCCAGCTTCATCCTACATGACTTTGGCTCTTTTCATGAGCCTTCATTTCCCACTCAGGACCCTGGTACATTTGATTCTCTCCCCAGAAAGTGCTCATTCCTTTGTTCCTGCTTCACCACCTCCTCATCTCCGGGCTCTTGACCCTGGGTTGTGTGCTCCTGCAGCATGGTGTAAAAACCTATCTCCAACACACCGCCCATCTGACAGATTGTGTTTGCCATCATTTCTCCTCTCTGTAGCACTGTATGTGGCACATGGAGGCTTGGTCGACATTCTTAAAGAAAGAACAGAGTTAGAGGTAGTGACGAAGGCAGAGAGATACAGAGAGAGAGAAAGAAAGAAAGAAAGAGAAAAAAAGAAAGAAAGAAAGAATTGTATTATTCACCTTGTTCTTACGTAATTAGTGTGCATGGGTCAGGGATTTAACTCAGTGTTTCTGCTGCCTGCCTCACAAGCACAGGTCCTGAGTTTGATCCCCAGTAAAAAAAAAAAAAAAAATCCAGAATTTAGTGTGCAAAGGTCATTACTGAACTAGCACTTTAAGGCCATCTCCTTAGGGGATGCTTTTGGCTTTTGATTATAGCCTCATTCTTACCATGAGGCTCGCCCTTTTGTGAGGAGATTGCTTAAACAGAATGGGCAACTTTCATAAGTTAAATATATCTATCTGGAGACCAATTCCCAAAGGGCAGCCGAACCATGTTCTTAACTGAATGAGTTAGCCCATCTCAAATGCTGTTCCTTACTTCCATGAAGAAGGACAATAGCAAGTCAACCAATCAACCAGTCACTCAAGGAAAAAGTTAATACTATTTCTGTGCTCAGCACTGCAGGAAGCGTTCAACAAACACTAAGTGAATATGAGTCTTGGGAACTGTCTCAAGAAACTTTTGTCTAAGAAAACAAACCTAAATAAAATATAGGACATGATCATAAAGGAAACACTAAAGAGGTGCTTCCAAGCTCATACATAGGAGTAGGTCAGAAAGGCGTGTGTTCTTGGTATCTAATGAACAAATATCAAAGAAATGACATCAACTGGAGCTTCAGAATGCTGAGTAGGAAGAAGGCAGTGACCTACAAGCTGGCCCAATGAACTTAATGAAGTAGACAGATGTCTGCTCATCAAAGTCGCTCAGTAGGCAGCAAAGGCAAAATCATGAAGGCTTTGTTCTGTTCTCCTGCTATTTACGTGAAAAGCAAAATAAGCCAAAAACAAAGTTGTGCGCACTCACTGACTCGAGCCATGTTCTCAGCCAAAAACAACCTGCTTGGGAGGGGAGGCCAAGGTGTTTCAGTCAGGCACCGTGAAGCTGCCTTGGCTGTCTGGGCTCTAGTTGATTCTAGCACAGAAATATTTCCCTGTCTTGTTGGTCCACCACCAAGCTCCAAAGGAAGACATGGTATCAAGTGTGTCAAAGCCATCTATCAGAGTCTGTGTTGAAAGTTTCAAACCAGTGTAGTTGAGATTCTAGTGTGGAGGGCTACTTTCTGTTTCTAACCAATAACAGACACTATTTGCCAAACCATTGGTGGAAAACATGGAAGCTTCTATAGGATGAGCCAAGTGAAAAATCTCTTGGATCTGGAACCATTTCATCCTGTAGACATCAAGTTTACTTAGAAGCCACAGGTAATCCTGCAACCCACATGGATTTTAGTAAGGGAGGCTGCAGTGCAGTCCCTGATGCCGTAAGGAACTAAGAGTGAAAGAATAGATCCTGATCAGAAAATATGAACGGCATGCCAATTTCATTACTCACTACGGTTATTTCCCAGTGGGGGTAAACATTTTAAATACTGTAGCTTGTTTTCTTCTCACAGCAGTGTAAGCAAAATATGAGACCAGTTGTGAAGCAAAGACACTTGTGCCCAGGTGACCAGCAAGGATTCTGCGCGGACTCTCTCTGCAAGACCCCAGACAGGACAGGAGTCTGGTGTAACAACAAGAGAGTGGATTTGAATCGCAGCTCTGCCAGCATGGAGTTGCTGGTAATTTGTTTAACTTCTGTGTATTCCTGTTTCCCCACTCATGATGATGTTTCCTTCACAGGGTCGTTACTAGAGTTGATGTAATAAATTCTTAATGTTGCCTAATGTTGGATAAGCTTTATTGTACACCAACTATCTGCTCTTATGTGTATGCCTCTCCTGTGGATGGTTCTCTGACAGTAACATAAATTAAAGTACAAGTTGATGTCAAGTCCCTGAGTCCTGGTTCTTCCATTAGAGAACAAGGGGACCTCCTCAGCATCTAATCCTCAGAGCAGAGGGACTAGCTACCTGGGGCACAAGGGTGTCACATTGCACAAACAACATAACACGTGCAAATATAATGAACTGGTGTGGAAACACTCCAGATGCCCACGAGCAGAAGAATGGAATAAAGTGGGGTAAGTATACACATATTATTCAGCCAGAGAGAACAAAATCATGTGGTTTGCAGGCAAATCGATGCAACTTGAGAACATCATGTTAGGCAAAAGAAACCAAATTCAAAGAGGTAAATAGTGCATCTCTTCTCTTATGTAGGAATGTTTTCCATACAGACGTACACAAGAGGTGACAGGAAGTGAGAAAGTAGATATTCAGAGATGGCTTCGCGGATCAGAGGAAAGAGAGAGGAATCAGAGAGGGGAGTTGGGGTGCTGAAGATGACGAGGATGGGCTCCATGCCCATACTGATCAGCAAAATAAACCCACTAGTCTGTTCTATTAATATGCCTTGACAAAAGGAAATGACAGTTACCCATTTCTAAGTATTTTTTGGGTAAACCTAGTACTTCTCAAAAGTGATGCCTAGGCTGCCTCAGTTTCACAATATTTCTTATACTAATGAGCAAAAAAAAAGTGGATTTAGGAAGAGGGAGAAGGGGAAATTGGGAGGGGAACAGGCGCTGGTGATTATACAGGGGGGAAAAGCTGAGACTAAATGCTAAAATTTATTAGTAACCTAAATAGTGAAATAAAATTGATGATTATTTAGAATTGCAATGGAAGCTAGAATCTGTGAGTTTCGTTCCCCATGTGAACCTCACAGCAAGAAGAAACTCAGGAAAGTGAAGCTGCCTCCAGAGGTGCAGAGCGGTGGAGGCAGCAGCCCCAGGGACGCCAGTCCAGGCATCTGTCCTTCCCGGGGCCCTGGCTTCCTGAGCAGCGCAGCGGAGCTCAGACGGGACCTGCTGTCAGCACTTGCAGAAAGGGTGCTCAGCAGTCAGTACTCTGCCCTCATTTCTAACAAATTATTTTTGTCTCCAAACATTATAATTGGGAGCAATCACCAAAATTTAGAAGAGATGCTCTTTTTGTTTCTTGGATGTGGAGTGAAAATGGGTGAAGCCACTTGTTTTTCATGCGTTCTCTCTGCACTGCTTGCTACTAGACAAGCTCTTCCTCGTGCCCCTGAAAAAAAGAAAAAAAGAGCAAGAGGGGTTTTTTTTTTTTAACTCTTTCAATTTCTGTTGTTTTCCTGGGATAAACTGTACACAGAAAAAAGGAAGTGACACTTTCAAAATGAAGGTCATAATCTTAATAGAGCTAACATGGCTACCTTTGCAGTGGTCACTGTCTCATAAAATTCTAGCAATAAAATGTCAGTTTCCCTGTTTTCCAAGTAAGTCCAAGTATCTTTGAGCCAGCTATGGATCCTCCCAAATCCCTGAGAGAAACTCCTCTCTTTTAAGCTGTCATTTCTCTTTTTCAAAAATGTGCGGCTCGATTTTGAACCTAGGACGTCTTGGCTGCCAAGCACGAGTTGAGCTACACTCTTCCCACGTTTATCTTCATCAGTGTTTCTCTCAAAGTATTTTTTTTTGGGGTACCGGGGATTAAACTCAGGTCCTTGCACTTGCAAGGCAGGCCACCAAACCACTGAGTTAAATCCCCGGCCCTCTCTCAAAGTATTTTTTGCTCAAAACATTGTTTAAATACATTTACCTCTGACTTACCAAGAATGAGGTCTTGCACAGAGCCAGGGTCCAATATTAATAGTAATCACAATTTTGAAAAATAATGGTGAGTCCATCTCATTTAAAACACACAGGCTCACCTAGAGAACATGAATTCTTTCATCTACAAAAGAAATCCCGGGTTCTGGTGATTGAAACATTTTCTTTCCAGGCTCTACCTCACCAAAATATGTTTACCCATATAAGCAGTACTTTTTAAATTAGCTCATTTCTTATTGTTTTATTAAAATCCAGTAATTGTGACAGTAATATCAAGAAGTCATGAGAAAAGTTCAGCACTGGATCACAATGTCACCTGTGAATCACCACCTCTGTAATTTAATTATACATCTTAACTTTAATATGGTATTTATGGAAAGCCAATTAAGCTTGTGAGAATTTGGCTTAGGATTGTAAAACCTCTCCTTGCGTTGCCAAGAATAAAAGCACAGCCTTGGGAGAAATGCACCCAAAAGAGTCAGGCAGCACAAAGCTGTTTGCAAGAGGCTTAATTCCTTTATATCCTTTGCCTCATGCATTTTCAGGGAAAAACATGCGTGTAATGTGGGAATGCTTGTTTGTGTTCATATGTGCGTAATTTTAGTAAATACTCTACACACAACACACTCTTCAACTTGCCAAGACTTTTGCTATTACTCTTATGTATCTTCAAGTCAAATCTTCAAGATAGAACAACTATTCTTAACTCCATTTTATAAAAGATTGCAATGAAAAAGATGAATTTACTCAATGAAGCTCACAAAGCTAATAATTGTCAGCTTTGACGCCAGCCCAGGTCTGTCATCACACTCCCAGGTTTTAAATCTTTGTACTATGATATTTTAATGTCAGAAAAACTGTACCATTGTATGTTTTTCTGTGTCTGTGGGGGAAGTCACCTTGCAGCATACATGATGGTGTATTACTGTGATCCTAGCTCGTGGGAGACGGAGGCAGGAGAACCTCAGGTGGGAGATCAGCCTGGGTAACCATGCTGCGAGACACTGCCAAAAGAAAGAAAGAAAAGGCTAGAGAAAGAAAGAAAGAAAGAAAGAAAGAAAGAAAGAAAGAAAGAAAGAAAGAAAGAAAGAAAAATGGACTTCAGGAACAGGGATGGCAGCAGCAGTGGGGATAAACTGAGCCATCTTAAATGTTTTAAATCCCCGAAATGGCTTTAAGAGTTCCAGTGTTTTCCTTGGGTCACATTGTAGGTAACACTTCCTTTTCAAATCTACTAGAAAGAAAGAAAGAAAGAAAGAAAGAAAGAAAGAAAGAAAGAAAGAAAGAAAGAAAAATGGACTTCAGGAACAGGGATGGCAGCAGCAGTGGGGATAAACTGAGCCATCTTAAATGTTTTAAATCCCCGAAATGGCTTTAAGAGTTCCAGTGTTTTCCTTGGGTCACATTGTAGGTAACACTTCCTTTTCAAATCTACTGAACATGTTCTTTTATTTTCATAGCGTTAAATAATGTCGAGGACTTCAACTCTGACCCGAGTAGTTATGAGGAAGTATTAAAAACAAATAAATGGGGCAGTGGTGCCATTCCGGACCCGCAAGCACAAGGCCCTGAGTTCGATATTTGGTACCAAGGGAAAAAAATGCCTTTCATATAACATCTGGTGAATGCATTCTGCTTTGATATACAAAGTCACTGAAAATTCACATCTACCATTAGCTGTGATTGCAGACATAGCACTGGTTTCCTCCACTGTTTAAAATCTTCTGTTTTTCAAACAGCTGAGCTGTCCTGAAAGAGAAAAATATTAAAGCACCGGGTAGGTTTTAATGACTACAGCAGCTCATAGCAACTGCCTACTTTATTTACAAACTGATCCAGCATTTAGTTCAGACTACTGTTTCTATAAGTGCCTTTGAAGAAACGTTTCTTTCCACATCATTCCACAGAGGGTTTGTTAAACCAGTTCACAGTAAGATATGAATAATCTGTAAGATGTGTGTGTGTTTGACACATGGGGGATGGTGAGAGTATTTGCTGTTATTGCTGCTTTTCTCCAAACACACAAACCCTGCACTGGACCAAAGTGGATCTCTTGTTTCCTTATTTTGTGGTACATTTTAGATGTACACAATGAAAGCATTCATCATAGGAGATTTGGACCTGTTCATGACGTATCTTGCTTCTTCTTTTTTCCCACTCCCTTCCCGACCCTTCGACTCCTCTTTCCCTCCTTATTTATAAAGCTTTGCTCTCTTACTGATTATTTCAGTCTTGCTCTAAGCTCTCCGCGAGATGTCCTGTTTACTAAGTAATGGAGAAGTGCCGGGCTGGAACAGCCAAGCGAGGAGAGGAGGCGGAGCCCCTTCGTGTAGTTGTGGTCACCTCAGGGGCCTGCTCTTAGACCTAACGGACCCCCAGTCCTCTGAGGTAGACAGTGCTCCTGAGCAGCCTGGTGGATACAAACCCGCCTGCTAGCGGTGCGCTTACAAACGTGTGCACACGCATGGTCCCCGGAGCGTCCCTCGGGCAGGCTGGACTCTGCTCCGGACAGAGGGCCACACTGTGCTCCTCACCAGCTCCCCGGTGACGCGTGCCTGGTCCCCCCCGAGAGGAATGCTCTGCCCTCCGTTCTGCATCTGCCCCAGCAAGTACTTCAGAGATGCTCTTTGCAGAAATATCTTTCCACCCTTGCAGTGGCTCTCAAGTTTGGCTGCCAATCAAAGCCAGCCGAGGAGCTTTCGCGATATACTGATGTCCAGGTCCCACATAAACCAGTCCAGTCAGATCTCCTGGGAAGGAGATGACACGTGGGTTTCCAGATAAATCCTTAGGCCACCCAAGTCATGGGTCCCTAGGGTGTCTACTAAATGGTAGCCTCCGAGAATAGACATCAGACTGGGTCAGAATCTCTCTATGGCCGAGGCCCAGGAAGCTGACTCTGATGTACACTCAACTTGAAAATCAACAAATTAGAGGACAAGGATTAGGGGCACAGGAAGTTGGAAATGCCACCAGATGTGCTGGTACCTGCCTAAAACCCCAGCTTCTAGTGAGGCTGAGGGAGGACAGCCTGAGAAACTTAGCAAGACTGTCACAAAATAAAATTTAAAAGGTGCAGTGGTAGAACTCTTGCCTCACATATGTAAGGCACTGAGTTCAATCCCCAGTACTTCAAAAAATAAGTAAAATAAAGAAGTTACAAATGCAGACCCCTTCCCCCCAAAAAGAAGGACTTAGGTTATGGCAAACTAGGTAGTAGCCATGCACCATAACTAACTGCTCTCTACAGCTGGCCTGGTTGCTTCTCCCCTTCCTGCCCTGCAGATTCACAGCACAAGTCATTTCTCGCTAAAGGTCATTAACTTCCCTTATGTGTCGGTACTTCACTAGAGACACGCCACGGTTCTGCCGGAAACCTCACAGTGCCTTGTGAAGAAGCCGGCTCCAGCACACCAGCACGTCCCGCTCGGCTTCCCCCGGAGTGAGGAAGAAGCCGTGTAGGTTGGGTGGTCTGTGAACAGTAGTTCAAGGAGCTGGACAGAAAACACACGTGTAACTTAATACCGGCAGCCTGAGTCTCGGCCGGACAAGGCCCAGATCTGAGCCCCCGGGTGATAGAGTTACCTGTCTGTCTTTCCATCCACCCGAGGGTGCCCTGGCCTGCCATCCTGGGCAGCCACTGTGGGGGAGCTCACCTGCAGTGGCTGCCTTATCTGTGTTATCAAAGCCTGAGCAGAGCCAGTCGTTAACCCTATGCAAGGACCAAAGTGGGGGCAGGTGGCACTGGGGAGCTGAGAGGGGTTTCAGGACTAGGTCCTTTGAGAACATAATCCAGGATTTATTTTCTGAAATAAAAACCTGGAAGGAAAAAATAAACACACATTAAACTATTAATGACTAAATATCACTTAGGGATTTGACTGTATTTCCCTTCCTGTGATAGTTATGGACCCAAAGCCAGAATACTCAGAAAGACTAATTACAAATGAAATCGAGACCCCTAAGCATTTGACTCACTGCTGTCAAAAGTATTTTAGTGTATTACATTGGGTTACATTCATTAAAAAAGATAAAATAAAAAGATAAATCTCTTAACCTAACCAAAAGCAGACTGGCCATTAAATGAGCCAATGAAAAAAGCTTTGGTGCTACAAAGCAGTTCAGCCAGTAAAATCTGAAAAAATAAATTTTACAGTAAACCTGGCCTAGGTAGTGATGAATCTCATTTGCATGAAATGAACAGAAGATAGAACAGCCTATGGGTTGGACATTTTATTTTTAACTTTCCCTGCAAAAGCCTGATCCTGGAACCTTGAATTTAAACTATGCTTGAGTCGCAAAGGGACTGGAGTTGTCTAGAAGTCAGTTGATTGCAGAGGCTCTGGGGGTGAATAATCCCACCCTGCTTCTTCTCAGCCTCTAGGCCTCATTCCTCTGAGACGGAGTGTTTTACTGTTATCTTACATTTGTTTACTGCTATCTTCAAGTTTAAGCCTCTTAGGTCAAGGACCTTGTCTTTGGTGGTTTATACTTTCTGAGGCAATATATTCCTCTGTAAATAATGCGTTTAATCATCAAAAGATCCTTCAGTTGGATTTTCCTGCAAAAGAGAAAGTTATTTAAAGTGTGCCTTAGAGTTAAAGCGCAAGGAGCATTTGCTGCGTCTGTTTCCATGCGTTCTGTCAACACACACACAACCTGGAAAGCCAGCCGGAGCCCAGAGCCACAGTCAACACCCGGCAGCCATAAGGGTTTCGGAGAGTTTGGATTAGGGTGAAAGCGTCGCTGACAAAGCTCTCCAAAGAGTTCACAAGAGCCGATCCCACT
The DNA here is from genome assembly GCF_012274545.1 of Fukomys damarensis. Lineage (NCBI taxonomy): Eukaryota > Metazoa > Chordata > Mammalia > Rodentia > Bathyergidae > Fukomys > Fukomys damarensis. Next base: position 7,763,523 of record NW_022900926.1, read on the forward strand.
GACTGTTCTTTTGGAAGTGTCTGAGATCAAGTCGTTTGTCTCAGAGAGCTCACCACGGAGGTGACTGGAGCAGAGGCGGGCGTGTGAACCGCAGCATCGAGGACACCCAGGGCATCGCCTGACTTGTCCTGACGGGCGCGCGAGGTGTGGCTTTCAAACTCAGTGGGCATCCGCCACCGAGAAAGGTTTGCAAGAGCTGGAGCAAGGCCCACCAGACTTCCGGGCCTTGCCTACTCACGGCTAGGGCAGGGGCGTCTGTGTGAACACAGAGCTCCAGGGATGAGTCTGTCTCTGACGCCCCACCGGGAAGGAGACGGCCAGCTGCGCCCAAATACCAGAATGGCCTCCCGTGCAGTTTCACCTCGCACTTTCTCTGGGTCCGAGGTGTTTCTCTGCTGTGGAATTGAAAAGAGAAGCCCGGAAGCTCCCACTCAGACTCGTCACCACACAGACTCCTTGTAGGAGAAAGCGTCGCCCGTGAGGATTTATCTGGAAACCCACGTGTCATCTCCTTCCCAGGAGATCTGACTGGACTGGTTTATGTGGGACCTGGACATCAGTATATCGCGAAAGCTCCTCGGCTGGCTTTGATTGGCAGCCAAACTTGAGAGCCACTGCAAGGGTGGAAAGATATTTCTGCAAAGAGCATCTCTGAAGTACTTGCTGGGGCAGATGCAGAACGGAGGGCAGAGCATTCCTCTCGGGGGGGACCAGGCACGCGTCACCGGGGAGCTGGTGAGGAGCACAGTGTGGCCCTCTGTCCGGAGCAGAGTCCAGCCTGCCCGAGGGACGCTCCGGGGACCATGCGTGTGCACACGTTTGTAAGCGCACCGCTAGCAGGCGGGTTTGTATCCACCAGGCTGCTCAGGAGCACTGTCTACCTCAGAGGACTGGGGGTCCGTTAGGTCTAAGAGCAGGCCCCTGAGGTGACCACAACTACACGAAGGGGCTCCGCCTCCTCTCCTCGCTTGGCTGTTCCAGCCCGGCACTTCTCCATTACTTAGTAAACAGGACATCTCGCGGAGAGCTTAGAGCAAGACTGAAATAATCAGTAAGAGAGCAAAGCTTTATAAATAAGGAGGGAAAGAGGAGTCGAAGGGTCGGGAAGGGAGTGGGAAAAAAGAAGAAGCAAGATACGTCATGAACAGGTCCAAATCTCCTATGATGAATGCTTTCATTGTGTACATCTAAAATGTACCACAAAATAAGGAAACAAGAGATCCACTTTGATCCAGTGCAGGGTTTGTGTATCACCTACCTTGACCTTTGGTTACACGTCTGACCCTCAGGCTTCATCTGAAATCTCAGCTCTTGGCCTTGACCCTGACTCTAAATCTCAACAGAGCAAACGGTTAAAATAATCTTAAATTACTTTGTTTAAAAACGTAAGACAGGGTCTTGCTACATAGCCCAGTGTGGTTAGGAATTCACGGTTCTCCTGCCTCAGCTTCCAAAGTATAAGAATCTTAAATCCTATACACAAACGAGGTATTTTGGTTAGCTGGCATCGATTCAGGCACTGCTCAGTGACCCTGGTGTTAAGATGAATAAGGCAGCATTCCTTGTTTTAAGAAAGCCATAAATTAGTGGCAGAGACAGGCAGTGAGAGGTCTTTACAATGTGTGTGACACATTGGGACCACTATATATAGATGCAGCGTGGTAACATCTATACCTCATACAATGCTCTTTGGGTTATGAAGAGCTACAACCTTCCTGCTAACAGTCTGGCAATGCATATTAAAACTCCTAACGTGTTCCTGAATTTGGATAGTTTATATGTGACACCTTGAGAAGCCATTGTCTGGGGTTTAGTGCGGAGGACGCAATCAGATTTATATTTTAAAGAGTTGACTTTGGCTGAATGTAGAGAACGCATGAGAGCAGTGCAGACTGGAGGCACAAAGGTTAATGAATAAGCTGTTGTAGCAATCCTGTGTTTCTCTAATCTAAGGAAAAATGAGACCCTGGAATAGTGCCATGGTTATGTCTGGCTTCTTTGAGCCTAATATATTTCTAGTTTTATCTAAATGTACCTCTTTTAAGAAACAATCAGAGATGGGCTTTTAACAGGCAGCAGTTTACAGAGATGTTTATAATGGTGATGTTTATCTCAGCAAAACAGACAAATAAAAGCCACCTAAATATCTAACAGTCAAGCTGTCTTTGAACGGATCCTAATATATCAATTTTCCAGAAGTTGTATAGTCAGTCACATAGTATATATGAAGAGTTTTAATGAAGGGGAGCTAGGCATGGGATATAAGGTAATATCAGCAAAATCCTGTGGTTAAATAGCCAGCTGGCTTAGCATGGTCTACAAATTCACATGGGATCTTATCTTGCCTGAGCGCCTCTCCAGCTCCAGGACACAGAGCTGTGATGAAATACTTGTTATTCTCTACACATATAGAGTTGCTTCTGCAACATGAGGTCCATGGTCTAGGTGGAAAGAAGGGCCAAAGTCAGAACAAGAAAGTACAGATACTGTGCTAAGAAAGAAATTCACTAGAGAAAATCAGGGAAAATTCAGAGTAACAAAGATTTCAAAAGGGCTTCGTGAAGATGCAGGACTTTATGGGGCAATACAACATAGATGGAGAAAACAGCTTGAACAAAGATCCAAATATGAGGTACTGCCAAGTGTTCACAGGTATTCACAGATGAAGTGAATATACATGTCAGTCATAGTGAGGCATTTGTGATCTCAGCACTTGTGGTTGGGAGTTCAAGGCCAGCCCAGTCTACATAGTGAGACCCTATCACAAAAGCGGAGCAGTTTGACCCAGGTCTTCCCATTATAGTTGTCTTCTCAAAAGTCAAAGTAATGCATGCATATCCATGTTTATAGCAGCAGAATTCATAATAGCTATATGTCCATGAAAAGATGAATGGATAAAGAAAATGTGCCAATATATATATATATATATATATATATATATATATATAT
>NW_022900926.1:7766500-7782249 GCF_012274545.1 Fukomys damarensis
ATGTGTAAATATATATATATATATATATATATATATATATATATATATATTGAAACACTACTTAGCCATAACAAAGGATAAACTTGAGTCATTTGTAGGAAAAATAGATGTCCATTGAAACCATATTTTTAAGTAAAACAAATCAAGCATACAAGCTTCAATATCATATGCTTTTACTTATTTAAAAAACCCAAATTATAAATGAAGAGCAAAATAAAAGACAGATAACAGGAAATAGGGAAAGAGATCTTTTGCAAATGGGAAGAGGACCAAGAAATGGTGGAAAGGGGAAGGAGAAGAGGAAAAGTATGTGTAAAACCATCAAGATGTGCTGTTTACATCCCCACTAGGAATGTAATTATTATGTACTACAAACACATATTAATAAAAATTAAAATTTAAAAAATAAGTTCACAAATAGCTGTCCTGGCTCTCTGAAAAGCCAGTGTTGGAGATGCTAGATGGAAAAGCCTAAAAAAGGCCAAGCTTTGGCATTTGGATGTTCGGGCTGAAGGGTATAAACTGTTTTTCATATCTCAGAGATTGACTGAAACTTTCTGAATAAAGGTGATGACATGGTCCCGGCAATGTTGTTGGAAAACTGAGTGTACTGGGGGATTCCAGGCAGGAGAACCTGGGGCTGTCTCTCCCAAGTGGTTTCTTCTGAGCAAAACTCCAGTCCTGAGCAGAGCTCCGGGTTCCAGAGCAGATGGGCCGTACAGCACAGCCTTGCCTGCTTGCACCAAACTGGTCATGTCGGAAATAGTTCATCCCATGAATTACATCGTGTGTGATATTTGGGTACAGGAAAGCTGCTGATTTTTGAGTGTTGTTGACTTTGTATCCATCTACACTGCTGAATTCGATTATTAAATCTAGGAGTCTTTTGGGGGTATTTGGGGGGCCTTCTACATAAAGTATCATGCCATCTGTGAATAGTGATAGTTTTTTCTTTCTTTCCTATCCTTATTCCTTTTATTTCTTTCTCTTGCCTAACTGCTCCAACAGTTCTGTTTCCAGAACTATGTTGAATTAGAGTAGTGATAGTGGATGTTGTGGTTTGTGTTTAGATGTCTCCCCAAAGCCTCATGAGGGTGAGTGATTACTAAACCCAACAGTCTGAATAAGATAAAAGGGGCAAAAGGACGCTGCTAAACTCTCTTGTTACCCTCACTGCCTTGTGTTTTCTATGTTGTTTCTGTCCTGACATGCCTGTTTGTCATCCCTGCCTTGGAGTTGGCCGATTATGGACTGAAATATCTACAAACTGTAAGCCAAATAAACTCCTTCCCCTCTAACTTTGGGTGTCAGGTATTTTGTCTCAGCAACAAGAGAAAAATAACTAACACAGTGGACATCCTTGTCCTGTTCCTGATTTTATAGTGAAAGCTTTCAGCTTTTGTCCATTTAGTATGATGTTGGCTGTTGGTTTGTCATAGATGGCTTCCATCAGATTGGATAAAGACCATCTACTCCAATTTTCTGTAGGGTTTTTATCATGAAGGGGTGTTGGACTTTATCAAATGTTTTTTCTGCACCTATTGATATGATCATATGGTTTTTATCTTTGGCTCTGTTAACATGACGTATTACATTTATTGATTTGTGCATATTGAACCATCCCTGGAATGAATCCAACTTGGTCATGGTGTATAATGTTGATGATTTGCTGCATTCTGTTTGCCAGTACCTTAGTGAGGTTCTTTGTGTCTATGTTCATTAGGAAAATTGGCCTGTAGTGATCTTTTTTGGTTGGATCCTTCTCTGGTTTTGGTATCAGGGTGATGCTTATTTCCAGCAACAAGTTTGGAAGTATTGCTTCCCTTTCAATTTCATTAAAGAGTTTGAGAAGTTGTGGCATTAAGTCATCTCTAAATTTCTTGTAGAATTCAGTAGTGAATCTGTCAGGGCCTGGGCTTTTATTTGTTGGTAGATTTTTAATTACATCTTCAATTTCCCTGGCTGATATTGTTTGTTTAGAGTTTTTATATCTTCCTGATTTCGTGTTGGTAATTCATATGTATCTAGGAATCTGTCCATTTTTTTCTGTGTTTCCCATCTTATTAGACTACACTTTCTGGAAGTAGTATGAATGATCTTCTGGATCTCTGCAAGAGTCTGTTATGATTTTACCCTTTTCATCCCTAATGGCATGGATTTGAATCTTTTCTTTTCTTCTTCTGATAAGGTTGGCTAAAGGTTTGTCAATTTTATTTCCTCTTTCCAAGAACTAACTCTTCAATTCATTGATTCTTTGTGTTGTTTTCTTAGTCTCCATTACATCATCTTCTACTCTGATTTTTGTCATTTATAATTATTGTAGAGACCCACTAATAGTCATACATAGAAGTCTGACAACTCTCTCAAGAGCATTTCTCCACCCTAAGTGGAGTCATCTCTGAACTCCCACATTTTTCTACTCCCTAGGTCTCTAAGACAGATAATAATCTACTTGTTGAGGTTTTTTGAGAGAGGAAATATTATTTCAATGAGTTGTGAAACTATGTTATAAAGAGCTCTGTTTTAATCTCTTGGAGAAATAACATATACCTTAGTTTGACTTTCTCAATTATTAGAAAAGGGAGCAACCAAAAATGCATCCAAACCCTAAAACTCTTTGATGTTTGTTTTCCTGAAATATGCTGTAAGGATTCACAGCCCTGGCTCATGGGTGAAGCCTGTGGTTAGAAGTTATTTGCCCTGGCTTCCCCATTCCCCGGATACTGACATAAACAGACACTTCCTTTTGTGCAGCTTCACATTTGGGAAGCAAATCACTACATGCAAGCTGTGAGTCCCTTCTCTGTCTATGTGTTTCAGATAATAATATGAAGAGTAGCGAAGACTTGCAGCATCTCTATGTAAGCTTTCTCCCCAGATGTCATGATAATTAAAAGGAAGTCTCCCATGTTTAGCACTCACTGAAAGCTGGTCTCTGTGCATCCTCACAGTGAAGTTATAAAAACTCAGAACAAGTCTGTACCTCTTAGGATGGCGAGTGTCTTAACAAACAAACAAGTCCTGGCGGGGACTGTAGTGGTGGAAACTAATGCATTGGGCTTGGAAACGTAAAATGGTCCAACCAGTATGACAGTGTAACGCTTTCTCAAAAAATTATAAACAAAACTACCTGCATGATCCAGACCATCCACTCCTACTATGGACTCAACTATGCATAAATCAAACTAGAAGCCCTAACACAGGAGAGAAGAGAAGCTTTGTTGTTATATTTTTGTTTTCACCCACAAAAGACTTTTTTATTTGTATTTTTTTTGTCTTGTAGTTTTGCCTTATTTTATTTTATATTTTAAGGCAAGTTCTCACCATGTTGTCCAGCCTGACCTTGAACTCGCAATACTCCTGCCTCAGCTTCCTAAGTGCTGGGAATACAAGTTTATATTACTGCCGCCAGCCTGAGAGAGCATACTGACGAATGGCTTTGGTGGAAAGAGTTGGATGGTTATGGACTGAGAGGCATCAGTGGTCAACGTTTCCCTCCTGGGAGAGAGAACTGTGAGGGACGTTAACCATCTTAGGAGAATCTGACTTGTGTATTGGGAATTTCTGCCATGGAAGTGAAACAGGTAATTATTCCAGCTGATCAAATTATTAACTCATAAATGTAAGCCAAAAAAACCACTGATGTTGGCCACTTGATGTAAGTGCATTGTTATTTCACTGATTTTATCATCCTACTATGCAAAAGCAGCTAAAATGTCACTACGACCATTGAATTCACACTTGAAACTAATATGTGCTTGCAGTGTTTGGGAAACTTTAGCATTCAATTTAATTAGATTTAATTCAGCAAAATTTTATCACACATCAAAGCACACGCAAAATTCAAAGAAGAGTAAGACCTGATTGCACTTCTAGGAGGCTGCCATCCAGACAAGAAGGAGCACAATAATCATTCTTTCAACAGCTTGGAAATATGAAGAGAGGAAAGGCTCAATAGACTAGAAGGAGCATGCATGTCCTCCTCCACTTATGCCTAGAATGCTATGAAATTACAACAGAAACTGGCTCTGCACTCTGGTCACAACTCTCCTTAGATCTCTGTCTGTGAATACAGTAGAGGGAATAGAATCATCTTCATTTTGAGAATTTCAAATTATGACAACAGTACTGTAGCAGTATATAACCAGCTCCTCTTTTGTCCAGGATACCATAAAATGTTTTTATATTTTAAATACTAAATCTGTATGAGTGCTTCAAAAACAGGAAAGGGTCCTTTATGTTTAAAACAAAACTTGGAGTTGTTTAAACTTTACCCCAAATTCCTAGAGAAATGAACAGTAAACATAACTAATACTTATACTCAGGTAGACAGAGACAATCATAGGAAATAGTGAGAAAACAAAAGAACTGCTAATATTCGGGGAAAGCCAAAACAAAGAAACTATGCCAAGTCATACCTGTAAAAACAGAAAACAACAAAATGATACAATAAAAAGAAATAAAGCTTTAGAATTAGCCTTCGTTTTTGTTGATAATGAAGGAAATAAAATGTAAACTAAAAATAATAATAATAACAATAATGAAAATGGGGAAAGGCAATCCAGAGATGAAGGGAGGGAGTGGGCAGGAGGGGAAGAGGATGAACAAAGAATCAAAGTGTGTTGTGTTCATGTACTAAACTTGATAGACTGCAAATATGAACTAATGCAACTTAAAAAAAGGAAACAGTCTGTGGAAATGAAAACTGGGGTAGTGAGATGGTAAAGCGAACCCACCACAAGTGGACTGCAGAGAAAGTGAGCATGGCTGGAACAGTGACACTATGACCAAGAGGATAGAGCCTAGGAAATCTCTGGAACGCAGCACAAAAGAACAAAGAAATAGAAAGAATGAGAGAAAAGTGAACAGACATGGGAAAGCAACTCCAATACACTGTTAGGAGAATTTCCAGAAGGAACAGAATGGAGTGGGAAAAATGATAAAGCGATCACATAAATTAGAGAAAAAAATTGACCCTAATGACACAATGGGAAGGACTTCAGATTACCAAGGAGATGAGTAACATACATATCCGTATGTATGTAGGCCACCAGCTGGCATTTCAGGGCTCCAAAGAGGAATTTTACAAAATTTTAGAGGGGAAAAAAAGTAGCAGAGCTCTGAAGAAGGGCCCACAAATCAGATGAACAAGAATCCTCTTGACAGTACGGTGACAAGGAAACTGTCAAACTATTGCACGAAAGTTATGACCAAAAACTATTTTTGGAGCTAAAACACTAGACTTAAGTAATATGCAAAGTGGAGGACAACATAATGCCATTTTAAGATGTATGGGGGGGGGTCAGATAGTTTGCCTCCACGGCTGTTTGAAAAAATCATGAAGTATAACTCAGGAAAAAGAAGCCCAAGAAATAAAGAGAAACAGGCTACCAGAAAGGGGGTTATCAAAAGAATCAATAAATCCAGTTTTTAAATGTTTCTTGAGGCATAAGGTAAAGAATCAGAACTCAAATTTTGTAATTAAAGTCTCAGATGATATGAGCAAAGGAGATGGAAAGAGGTCGAGGGCCAGGAGTATGGGCTTTGGAAAGGACAAGTAATGATGTCATTAGATTCTCACCTTCTTACAGAAAACATAGTGGATTCCAACAAATGAACATATATTTGTGTGTATATGTGATAATAAACTTGTATATAAAAATCTAAGAAACATGAGGTAGAAATCAGTTCAATCTAAGTTAAAATTTTACAAATAGTTAACAGCATATAAAACGTAATCATTTGGGGGGAAGAACCAGGTGCCATGAATATTTGACCCATGTAACCAAAAAGAAAAAGGCAAAAACTAGATGTTTGAATGTGATTAATCATTACAAAATTGGTAAAACTTTCAAATCGCCCATTAAAATACAGAGAAGATCTGGTGGAGTTTTAAAACTCAACTACTTGTATTTATAGTAGGACAGAAAAACATACATAGCAGACAAAGACACAAAGGTTAAAGGTTGTGTTAAAATTAATACAGTCAACCTTTGAACAACAGGAGAGTTAGAAATGTGCTTCTCACATTTCCACCTTCAGCAGTGGGAAATCCATGAGTAACTTTTGAATCCCCCCAAATCTAGATGACTAGCATCTTGTTCATTACAAGGCTTACCTATAACATAAGCAATCAGTTAGAATGTATTTTCTGTTATAGCATTGCACACAGTGTAAGCCATGCAAGGACCAAGGGGGATCATGCTTTACTGGGATAGCAATTCGCTAGACAGATGAGCTGCTGGGGGAGACAGCACTGGCATCCTGGCAATGAAGCTGGAAGCTCTGACACTAAAGCTCACAATAGCAACAGGAAGTGGCCACGAGATTCGTACAGGAGTAAGAGCATTATTACAGTTAATCTCATGCAGTTAGAGTTCAATATTGAATCTTTATATTTGCATATATTTCTCTCAACTTGGAATGGCACTGTGGAGGGATCTGTGGGTGTGTGCATAAGGTTCAATAAATCTGAGCTTGCTATAATAAATTTATAAATATTTCATGATAGTGATAGACTATTATTTCATATGGTTTGTGTATTTATGACATCTAACTTTTTATTAAATTTTTGATAGTCTTGGACTCCATAGTTCATCTGCCAATTTTTTGAACTGTCACAAATCTTTAGTAAAAACATCCTCATAAAAGTGGATCAGCCAATTCTAACTTGTGCTGTTGAAGAGTCAACTGTGGAAGAAGACAAACTTTAGATTGAAAGATATTCAAATGTCAGAGTGCTATTTCACATCCATTAAAATACATGATAAATGTTTATGCATTTGAGAAGATAATTTCAACTATATTTTTAAAAACTGGTAGAAATACAAGAAAGCAACAAGCCCAGTGTTGTATTAAGTTTACAATTTGTCCATAAAAATCATGAGTTGACAAAAAGTATACAGAGGCTTTAAGTTAGACAATTGTGAATTAATAGAGAAGAAATCATTCCTTTTTTTTTTTGGTTTTTTGAGACAAGGTCTCACTATGTAGTTGACACTGACCTGGAACTCACTATGTAGCCCAGGCTGGTCTCAAACTCCCAGTGATCCTCCTGCCTCAGCCTCCCAAGTGCTGGGATTACAGATGTGAGCCCCCACCCCCGGCTGAAAAGAAATAATTCTGTATACTAAAAAATGGAGAATTCATGTTTTTGGACATCAAATATATTCAATAATCCATAGTTTATAAAGCTACAAAGAGTGGAGGTAGTAACTAATTCTGACAGGAAGGAGACGATAGCAGCCAAGGTAGCCCAGAGGATTCCAGGCACAGGGACCAGAGCTGCCATGTTGTCCTCTCCTTCTTCTCAGTCCCTGGTCAGCACCCTGTATCCACCATGCCAACCTGTGTCCATCAGCTGTCCACCTCTGTGATGAGATACCGGAAAAAATCAAGTTAAAGGAGGAAAGCTTCTTGTGGCTTATGGTTTCAGAGGGTTCAGTCCATAGCTATTGCAGGAAGCATGTAGAAAAACAAAACTGCTCACTTTGCAGCAGCCTGAAAGTACAGTAGGCTCTCATTGCTATAAAAACTCCTCGCCCAAGCCACTGATCCCTGGATTCACGGTAGATTATTCCAATCATGAAGTCAGGATCCAATCAGCTCCCAAAGCCCCTCACTTCTGAGCACGGCTGCTCTTGGCTTCATCCTTTGGCACACAAGATTTGAGGGCACATTTAAGACCCACAGCATAGCACTGCCTTTACAACTTTTTAATTACCTTTAACAAATGTGTTACATACTAGAAAAACTAACTTCATCATACGACAACTGTACCAATGAAAGAATGGTGACCAAAATAATCATTCATATTTAACTTTTCCTTCTCAGCTACCATTACTCTTCTAAAATGCATAATAAAGAAAACTTTTAATTGTGACTTTTTAAAATCACTAGAAATGAGTATATGCCTGGTTACAGGTATGGGCACAGAAATGTATGTAGGTATCTATGTATATATGCACATGTATAGCACATATATGTATCTATACATATCACTGGGTATACATACATATGAGCATCCATGTATAGGGATACACTTTTTATAGGTGCATATGTGTGCACATATCCTATATATGTATAAATGTGTACATATCAGTGTATCTGAATATATGTAGAGCTCCTAACTTAAATAAGTTGTGTGGACATGACAGGGTAGGGAGATGGTAATCTTAAGGGTAGTGCCGTGCACAGAAATATCTTCCCTCAAAATTTGTATGCTGAAACTCTCCCTGCCAATATGATAGCATTTGGTGATGGGGCCTAAACTTTAGGCAACGTTATAAATGTTGGACTTGCAGGGAAGAAATTTGTGCTTTTATAAGAAAAGACTCCAAAGAGAGACAGAAGCTGTCTTTAAACAGAGAAGAAAGCCCTCACTAGAACCTGATTATGCCGGCACCCTGAACTGGCCTCCACACTATGAGAAAATAAATTTCTGTTTCTTAAGCCAGCCAGTCTTTGGTCTTGGTTATAGCAGCCCAAGCTAACTGTGTAGGACTGTAAACCAGTCAAAGGCAAGAGAGTGTTCTGGGTTGCCTGGACTCCTTTACATAAGGATGACCTTATTTAAATGTAAGTTTCTGTACAAATATACTTTATAACAGATGGACACATACAGAAGCTACAGTGAGATAGTGTCAGACAACTCCACTAGAGGTCTTTAAATGCTGTACATTCTTTGATAACCTCTTGGATTACTCCAATTGAGGGGAATAAGATAGATCCTGTGTCACATATGGTGACCTCATAAACTCTGCTGTTGGCCAAGTTCCTGGTAGTTCCTTCCTCCCAGGATTCTGTGTAGATCCCAGAGCTAGCTCTGAACCACACAAACCCTCAGCAAGCACATGACTTGCCAACATTTTTTTTCGAATTTGTGCTCAAACATCAATCAGAAAATGTGTGTCAGAAGTGTAGCAAGCCCACTAATTCTGCGTCTGTGGCCAACCTAATAGGGAAACGTTCTGACACAGAATGTCCTCAGGCACCACATGTTCTAAACACTAGATGCCTTGAGAGGAAAATATTCCCTTTTTAAGAAAATCTTCTCTGCTGGATTTGTATCCTTTTTTTTTTTCCAACTCTTCTTACTTTTCCATAATTTTTATTTTACTCACTCTTCTTAGAATTTCTCCTCTCAGCTTCTCATAATTGATCTGTTAATTTCCTTTTTTTTCATTTTAAATAATCCAATTTGTAACTTAAAATTATTTTCTCCTCATCCATTAATTTTAGAAAAATTAGAATTATTAACTGGAGAATGCAATGGTTGCATCCCATTCTTACTAAAAATGACCTATTTCATGTTCGTCTCTCTAAGGATATACATGTATTCCCACAACCCACAGAACTCCAGTTCTTTCTTGGGGACTTTCTATTGGGAAAAAAAATTACTCTCCCAACCCACTTGGAAAAGTTTAAGATGCGGCTGTGAGAGAGAAAATGAAGGAAGATGGTTGGAGGAGATGGCAGTCACTGAAATGGTAACTGTTCCTTGGGTACAAAGCATGAACCCTCTGTGTATGGTGCCGACACCTTCTCCCTCTAGCTCACAAAAACCCACATCCCTTGTGTACCAAAGTTAGAGATGTATGCTTGTATACATCTGGCAAAGCTACAGATGCATATTTCTCATATGAATCATATTTGGTCTGATGATGTTTCCTGAATTGGGATCCTTTATCATGAATTGTTTTATCGCAATAACATTGGTCAAAAATAGCTCAGAATACCTATAGTCTCCCAATCTCTAATTCACTATAAGAAGAACTTTTAAATAAGCACTTAAAACTCTTGTTCTTACCAAACTCAGAGCTTTACATTTCAATAATCAGAATCTCCTAGAAGACTCTATAAAATTTTAGTTGCTTACCATTAGGTGATGTTAAATTATCCAAGGGTAAATAAAGATTTTCCACTTCTGAAATCTGACTTCAGTCATTGGTCTAAACAAAATGTCTTGCACTAATTATTATATCTTATATTTGCTAGTTTTTTTTGCCTAGAAAAACTGATAATCTACTTTAGCAATGCAGTACACACAGGGATGGAAGCAAAATCTGAGCTGGTCCTTGTGCCTCCATTCATGAAACTGACACTGGACAAATTACTTCTCAGAGCCTAAATATTCTCATTTGTAAAACAGGATAACACTTGTTCCTGTTTCTTAGTGTGTTTAGAGAATTTAAGGAGCCTGATATATACATGAGACTTGGACCTGTTTGTGGTACATCAGAAACACCACATACAAATTAGTTATTCTTAAGAGGACCTCAAATTCCCTTACAGCTCTCTGGAGTCCCTCAGGCTGCATTCTCTAACTGTGCTCAGTCATCTGAAGTTACAACTCTTCAGGACCTATGTTAGAAATCTTAATCTTAATCCTGCCCTAAAGTTAAGCAATATAATGAGCGAGTGTTCTAATACACAGTTCTGTGACCATGAAGACAAAGAAATCTGGAATATGAAATCTTAAGAGTTTCACTGTAATTTTTGTTAACTAATGTGTGGCTATTAATCAAGTAATTCTGTCATATCTATCTATCATCTATCTATCTATCTATCTATCTAGATAGATAGATATTTACAGCAATGTGAGCTCGTGTCATTACATTACTCCTCTCTACCTCAGTTTCCTCCTTGCCAAATTGAGAACTAACTAAGCTTCCTCACAGAATTGGGGCACGGCTCTGCCAAGTACTGGGCACTTGATAAGGACTTTCGTTAGTTTGCGTTATTATATCTCACTCAGCTTTCCTTTCTTGGTCAACATTCAGTGTGAATACCAGAGATTTTATTCTAAATTTGCATGGTATTTTAATGGTCATTTGAATGCACCTCACTTTAATAAGTCATTTAATGGTGACACTGGCATCCCAGACACCATGCAGAGAGTCAGGTTAGGGCACCAGGGCCTTGAGGATTTACCTGAAATTCCATGCTCTGGCTGCACCTGCTGGAAAGCGCTTCTTTACTCTCTTTCACCTTCTTTCCCCTGATGGGATTCTGAGTGCACCCTCTGAATATAAGGCCGGGTCAGTGCTGGCTGCAGAAGATTCTTAGATTCCAGAGACCTCAGACTACCAAGTTTCTTCCTTCAACTGTCTGCACATTTAAACAGGCAGGGAAGACAGGAAGAAAGAAGGCTTAAAAGATCTGAGATGGGAGAACAGAAGAAAACACAAGGGACACGGCTTTAGAGTTCAGGCAGGGTTAATTAAGAGTAAAGTTAAGAAGAGAGAGGGAAAGAAAAAGATAACGTGCTTCTTTCCTCCTCTCAGCATCCCTCATAGTACGAGAGATGCTCGAAAGCTCCAGTCCCAGGTCTGTAAGCCGGTGAATTCATGCAGCTCTTAGAGGAACGACCCGGAGTAACCCAAGCATCCGGAAGGGCCGTGTTTAGTCTCCACACCGAGCCCACAGAGTTGTCTACAGTGTCACCAAGAGAGTTAGCAAGATTGAGCTCTGCTGTGGGATTTGATCTTGTCACGGCTAATAGTGTCAGTAAAATATAAAGCGTTGCTTCAAAATGATTGTCAGATGCACTTTGTATAGTTCTTTTGTTGAAAATTACATTCATACCACATCAGCATAGATAGCTAGTCCTGCACACAGGTGTGGTGTGTGAGTTAGAAATGTTGCAAAACCAATGAAATGTGACTACTTATTTCTTCTCTTCTGACAGGGAACTCAGCTTTCCTTCCTTCCACTAGTCCTCTTCCCTACTCATGCTCTACAGCGTGGCTGAAACACAGGCTTCTTGATCATATGTGTCCTGGTCTTCACTGAGCGAAGTCCTTCAGTCAGTAGAGAGCAGCCACTCAGAGAATCCTTTGCTGGTTGCCAGTGTTTTTGTAGAACTCGCTCCAGTAACTCTCTACCTGCCAGGCTGCAGGCTGTAGGGGGGCACTGACTAGTTTAGCAGAGAAGGCACCTGGCAGGAAAAGTGGACAGGAAATTGCCACTTGTAGATAAGCATAAAGGTGGGGAAAAAAGCACGATTAATTAACTGCTTTCATAGAACACTGGGAAGCAACTGAATTTCTTCCTGCCTGAAGGAGCCTTAAACTGGCATAATGAAAGTCAGCATCCTGATATGCATTATGTGAAATGCTCGCTCATTTCCTCATTTCAACATGATTGTCCTAAAGCTGATGTGCTTTCTGGTGGCATCCTGGAAAAGAGTTCTACAGAATCCGTCCGAGTGTTCGGTGCAAGCAGCACCAGTCTTGTGCCGTTCTCCTGAAAGCTCTAAATCTGTAAAAATGTCCACTTAAGCAGTCGAGGTCATAAATACTTCGCAAGAGTCATAAAACAGAACAGAATTTTGGAAGTTATAATTTTAGTGGATATAACTACACTATAAAAGGAAAACCTCTGGGACCCAGGATAAATGCAGAACTCTCTGTAAGTGAACTGCTGTGCTAACCCATCTGCAAGTGATAAATTATCCCCAGCCCCAGGTGTGGTACATTATCCTAGGGGTGTCCAGTGATTAAAGGTAAGAACGTGGCTAAAGTCCAAGGGAGCCCTGAACATTAATGACGGCTGGAAATTGTCAACAATTTCTCTGCAAGTTTGATGTGCTCCTATTTGCTTGCATTAGCCAGACCCAGAGTTCAGTGGGTTGTCTGTGATCAGTTCCTGGCAGGTATGGAGGCTCCGGTGAGAGAGGTGCCTGGGGTGAAAAGCAGTCTCTGGCTCCTCGTCTGCCCTGGAAGGAGTTTATACAGGATGCAAATAAAGTGATAATCCTATTATTTCTAATCCCTTTAGGTTTCCACAAAGGATAGACGCTCACTGAGGCCATTATCATAATATTCAAGCAATGATTACAAAGCACGATGAAAATGCAGTTGTGCTTTTTCTGATCCATCATTTATTCCGTTTGGTACACATTTGCATAAATGTCCTTCTACTTTTCAATCTGTGTGGATTTTAGAGTCCCACGAGGTTAAGCATATGGTTAATTGATTTTCTAAACTTTCCTCCTATCCAACCCCTCCCCACTAATACTTATAAAGAAGTATGAGCATTTTGAATGCAAGTGACTATTATTTCATGGTTACCTCCAAAATTATTTGTAGTTGGGGTAGGGTCACAAATGTCCAGATTCTTTTTTTCCACCAAGTTGTTAATACTTTGCCCTAAGTCCCAACCTAAGTTCGATTGGTATCATCTTGAAAACTAATGATTACAATTTTGAACAAGGGTAGCAGGAATAAGAAAGTTGTAGCTGAAGACCAGATGAAGGGAATTTTCATGAAAGAAGGCCCAAGCTTCCAAATTTTAATCAACATTTGATTGTGGCCTATTAAAATACCAAGTCCCTGTGCAGTATTGTGCTGCGTCTTCAGAGCTTAAAATAGGCGCTGTGAAACAGTCATTCCACCCCAGTTTTCCCATCTGAAAGTAATAACACATTGCACCTTTTGCCGTTGCTTCTAATTTTTTGGTTTTTACTATTGCACAACCAAAATGTCAACCTCCTGCATCGAGGGGTCACCTTCTCATTTATTTGGAAAATAAAAGAAGGAAAGGGTTTGTCTCATTTCCGCTCCTGAGTCATTGGCTTGGCAGCTGCCGACCCTGACCCACGTCCTTGCTTCAGCTCGCTCCCTGCTGGCCTTGCTCTCCCTTGCTTACCACCTGGAACTCAGGTCTTCCTTGGTGAGGCAGAGCCAACTGCAGGAGGACCACAGTCGCATCACCCGCTGCCACTCTCCTCCCATTGATACCTAACCACAAAGCTTATGCATGTTAGGGATTCTGCCGCAGGTTTGGGGACGGTTCCAAGTAAAACTCTCCACTTCTCTAGAAAGAAATAAAAAAGCCCCAGACCCTCACCCTCTTGGGACACAGCTATCATCCCACAGGGTGCATCCCAAAGACTAAGGTGGAGAGCCCAGAGCAATTCGGTGCCCACAGGGTTTGGGAGCTGGGTGCAGGGGAGGAGGGCCCGAAGGGAGCAACCACAAGTGGTCACACAGTGTAATGTCTATGTTCCATCCAGGCCTCTCAGGCGGTGTCGAGAGAGGCCAGCCTGGGCTCCTGGGTGGATGTGTGCTGTTTTTCATACCCAGCATCTTTTGTCTTGCTTGTAATCTTGCCTTGCATTTCCTTGGGGACCAACCCCACCCATGCTCATTCCATGTGGTTTTGGTGGGGCCTCCCCAAGCCCTGGAATCAGAGGTGAGTGAGCTCATGGTGCAGAGCTGCACACTTGGCATTGTGGTCTGGCCACTGCCATGGGTTCATCACTCTCCTCTCATCAGAGAACGCTCTGAGATCTTTCAGAGAAACAAGTAGAAAAGATAAAATGAGAGAGAGTGTGTTTATATGTGTGTGTGTGTGTGTGTGTGTGTGTGTTTGTTTGCTAACAAAACTAGCAAGGAAAATCAAAGAGGTCTTAGCTACCATCAGGCACAATAGAAGAATGAAAATAAGGGGAATTCAGAGGAAAGTGGAGCTTAGAAGTAGAGAGAGGCTAGATCTGATCTTGGTGTTGGAGATGCCCGGTTCCAGCCATGATTGAGGCTGCTACTGCTGGAATTTTCACAATGGGAGCCCAGTGGAGTTTGTCAAAAGCTTGCTTCAGTTGATTTCCTGTCTCTTACAATCCAAAGGTACCTGAGTAAAACAATCTTATTCACACCAGATCTTCCAGGGATGACAGAATAGATGCACAGAGGCAATCTCTCTCTCTCTCTCTCTCTCTCTCTCTCTCTCTCTCTCTCTCACACACACATACACACACACACACAACTGCCTTCAGAGAATAAGCAATCATTTCAAATGCATTACAGTCTAAATTTATACTGAAAGAGAAGCTTTTTGTCAATACGCACAGGTAACTGTGTGAACAAGGACTACAGCTTTTTATATTATTATGTAGAATAATTCAGTTCCCATCTCTTGTTTCTAAAGCAATCCCAGATCTTAGTGGTATAAAAGAAGTGAGCTCCACTAGCACCCCATAATAAATAACACAACTATACATTTTTTAAATTGTATATAAAACGTGCACTGGGTGGTGCTGCCTCCTGCCTCACAAGCACAAGGTCCCAAGTTCAATCTCCCATACCAAAAATAAAATAAAATAAATGTGAACTGGAATAGAAATTTAAATTTTTGAAAACCAGTGTCATATTACTGGGAAGATTTCTACTTCCCTACCTTACTCTACCTCTATAAGCAGGAAATCACAGGATAAAATTTATTTCTCTGTTCAAATTCCTTAGGAAAATGAAGAGGGGAGAGGTAAGGCAGAAGGCTAATTCTTCCAGTAACATTTTGAATTCAGGCAACTTTGACCAGTGTTTATAAAGAACACAAAATCTATTTGCATCTTCCAAATTCTTTATGACCCTTCCCAATACACGTATATTCTTCTCTATTTATGAGGGGAGAATGGTTTATATTAGAGAGAAACAAACCAATGGAGGGAGGAAAAGTTGAGAAATCACAATACTACTTGAGCACAGATGGCTTTTGTTGGAAACTCTTTATCACTGGGTTGAAGACATGACTTAATTAATTATGCTCAACTTGAAGGGGAAAAGATTCCCAAATTTTCTTAGTTTATGTGAGAGTATTTGTCCAAAGGCTTAATGTTTTAATAAATCAAAGTTTGGTTAACCATGTGCCTATTAACTTGTTCCTAGTGTGGTGCTGGTGATAGTGGTGATATGTGTACGTGTGTGTGTGTGTGTGTGTGTGTGTGTGTGAGAGTAGACGAGAAAAAA
>NW_022900926.1:7782314-7795758 GCF_012274545.1 Fukomys damarensis
GTGTGTGTGTGTGTGTGTGTGTGTGTGTGTGGCAGTAATGAAGCCAGAAGAAAGAAGAGTGAACAAGAGATGGAATCCCTACTTGAATGTCAACAATTATTTCTATTTCAAAAGACTCTAGCCTGGATTTCACAATTATGACAATGAAACCAGGAAGTTAATTTCAAGCACAGTGATGGTCAAGTATAATCCCATGTCTGTAATTCCCCGTGTCAGTCTGGAAAGCTGTCCTGTACATACTTCAATTCAACACAGTTACCTAGCTTACTTGCCTTAAAAATGTCTGGTGAGATATTATGGTCTCAGGAACGAGGACTTTTCTGCTGCCTAGTCCTCTGTTGCAACAGCTCCTTCAGTCCGTCTAAAGCAGAGACAAGACTTAGTTGGATCAGGACAGAATTCACGAGTTACTCACTCTCTGTAAGTGCCATCTAAAATGCCTGGATCTTGCTCTTTAGGAGGCTGTTGACGCTAATCTGTGATTTGTCTTTGGTGTGGTTGCCCTTCACCCTCTCCTTCCCCTTCTGCAAGTCTGTTCCCCTCTGGAGTGGCCACCCATTCCTCAGAACCCTCCTTGAGGACGGCTTGCTCTTTCCTAGGCCTGCTCTTCCCACTGCGTGCACTCCAAAGTGTCTGAATAACACTGTCTTGAATGTTTTTTATTTCCACCAACAATGGCTCATCTTTACTTCTAGAGTAAAATTCAAGATCATTAGCAACATACTTCAGAAACTCTGGAATCTTAAGTCCTCTCTTTTTATTAGATGAAACCTTTTACACATCCCATCCATGCAGATTTCCACGCTCCTGGTTGTTAATGTTGAGAAAATTATTCACACAATATTATATACAAATATACAATCACTGATCCTTTTAATCGATGATTATCTGAGCAAATGTTTTTTAGATTCTCTTAATGGTTTGCTTCTTGTTATACAAGTTTTTATTTTAGCATAAACCCAATGTGGTCACAGCAAAAAATTACTTCAATATGATATGTTCTGTTTTAACATCTTACATACAGAATTTACATACCAAAATACTCATGGCCTTTTTGAGTGTCACTATCAAAATTCAATAAAATGAAAGGAATATTCTAATCTAGTTTACTTTTCTACATTTCTCAAGCTTGTGTAATATAGGAAACATTTATTCCATGAACGTTTGGAAACAAGTCCTTAGGAAATGAAGCTCAAATAATTTTAGAGATAATTCTTTCCATTTTTTTCTTTTCTTTGTTTTTGGTTCCGGAAATCAAACTTGGGTCCTTGTGCTTGCGAGGCAGGCGGTGGAACCACTGAGCTAAATCTCCAGCCCCTATTTCCATTTTATCTTAATGTATCACTTTAGTAACTTTATATTCTTATTCGAAGATATTCTGTTTTTATAATTGGCTTCCGACGTCCCACCACTCATTAACATGAGCTGAGCGAGGTGGTAAAATCCTCCGGACCTCAGGTGCCTCTCCCCTAAATGCAGGAAATCATGATAATAGTATCGTATAGATCATGAAGTTACAATAGAGATGAAAGAAATTACTCTACAGAGAACACAACCAAACGCCTACATGTAGAAAATGCAGCTATTTCTTTACCTACCCATTGATAAGCATTTCAAACATAAAGGTTTCAAAACAGAATTTTGATGAGTGACAATTCCCCTAAAACTGCACCTTCTGTGATCTCTTTCCCAGCAAGACGTACCGTATCGTCAGGATGTCCCTACAGTGCAAACAGCTATCCCTGATCTCTCTCCTTTCTTCATTTTTTTTTTTCATCTACCTCATCAGAACCTCTACACAGCCCTAAATTAAGAATGTCTTGTAGGGGCTGGGGATTTTCTCAGAGGTTCCACCACCTGCCTAGCATGCACAAGGGCCAGAGTTCGATCCCCGGTACAAAAAACAACAAAACAAAACAAAACAAAAATCTTCTACATGAGACTGCTGCTTGCATAAGCTGTGCCGGCTCAGCACTGCCGTGGCGTCTCAGTGACCTCCGGCCCTTGCCTACTTCCCTTTTCCCCTTGCTCCAAGTAGCAGCCAATGGCTCCCCCTTAAAAGAAAAACTGGACCAAATTACCTCCCTACAAAGAACTGTTTGGCGTTTCCTCTGTCACCAAGAATACTCTTCAAACAACACTACAGACCGGACTCACAACCTTGCTGCGCTAGGGGAACAGCCACCCCCGCGCTACCTCCCCGCTCCTAATCCAAACTCTTCACCTCAATATAGAAGTCTGGATGCACCAAGCTGGTTCTGATCTTGGTCCTGGCCTTGGCTCTGTGTTCCTGTTCTAAGGACTTTCCCGGGATCTCGGGGCTGGTCTCCTCTCTCCGCTTTGGGTTCTGCATAGATGTGACCCCACAGCCCTCTCTTACCACAGAGCCCCTCCACAATGGTAATTCCGCTCCCTTTTCTCTTAGCACCACCTGTTTAGATCTAAAAGTCCTATTATTTGTTTACTATTTTCACTATCATGCCCTTTCTTTCCCTTGGGAACTCGGGAGAGGGACGCAGTCCTTCTGAAATACTCAATGCCGGGACAGGACATAGACACTCTCGGTATCAACACCTGCTAGTAGCGAGGTTTTCCCTCTTAATCCTCTTCTCCTGGGGTGGACCAGGCCTCTGTTTTCCTTGGAGGCTTTGTCTGTCCCCGACTTGAGACTTGCCGGTTTAAACACCACCCAGCACAGCAGATCCAGGCTCACTCAGCACCAGCAGACAGAGTGCAAAGCACATACAGACCACTAAGCTGTCAGTGTCTGGCGTGGTGATATTGCTTCACTTAAGATGGGATTTGAGATGAGACCTTATCTTGTCCATATCCTCATCCAATAGGAAAGAATAGGGAAAGCACAGAGAGAGATGCATCTGGAAGCAACGGGACAGAAGCTGTAAACCAAAGCAGTGGGTTCCAGAGAATCCACCTGAGCACCGGGCGAAGATCTGTGGGGAGAATTAGAAAATATCAACGCAGGACACAACACTGTAGCTCATCACAGTAGACTCACTTTTACAGTGGCAGGAGAAGGAAGTGTAGCCCTGATATGAATCGTCCGGAGGACCCGCAGACAAAATCCATTCTCCACTTCTTCAGGAAATGAAGTCTCCCCGGAAGCCATCCTGACACATAGCGGCATCCAGTTCACTGCTGGCCTCAGGTTGCTTTTGCACGCACACAGCTGGACACTGAAAGCCTCTCTCCTCTGTTTGCTTCCTTCTTCCTTTCCCATCCCTACTCTTCCTTCCACAGCGCTGCCTTGATTCTACCACCGGCTTTGCAAAGAGACCAAAGCTACATGGAAAGAAGTGTACTTCCTTCAGAAGGGAACCTCAAGGCCGATCCCAACTGATACCCCGTCTTCCATAAAAAGCTTCTTTATTGTTGATTATGGTCTTCGATCATAGCACACTTTTGATGCACTTACAGTGGGCCCGAAATACCAGGTAAGTTATAGACACAGACATTAACTCTTTAATTTTTCTTTAACTTGATTGAATTTTCTTAGAAGGTTATCATTCCATCAGATGACATAAAATGTAATCAACACTACTCCAAAAAAAAAGAGGACAATTTTGCATTTAAATTCATGAATTTGTGTAAGGATTAAGTTTAAAAGTTAAAATGTCTTTGTAAACATGGCCAATAACTATATAAATCCATGTTCACTATCTCTGACCACTTGAGAATTAAAATGACACTGAGATTCCATCTCACTATGGAAAGAATGTGTACCATCAAAATAGCAACCAGTAACAAATGCTGGAGGAGCAGAGGGGAAGAGGACACTTTGTTTTGTTTTCATTAAATTTATTGGTACTTTTTAGTTACACAGTACAGTTACATTTATCATTGGGATCTTGTACCTTTAAATGACGTACCTTGTTTCTTATTTTTCCCCCATTCCCCTGCCCTCCCTTCACCCCTTCTACCCTCCCCTATTTACAAAGACCTTGTTTCCATTTTTTTCTTTTTCTGTATTTCTTTCTTTTCCCTATTTTTTCTTTCCTTTGCCTTACCCTTCCCAATTCCCCTACTCCTTTATCCCTTATCTTCCTATTTTATATTGTCAATTATATAATTTGAGCCTTTTTTGCACTTTTAGCTTTTCACACCACAGAAACGATTTGTTATTTACACATGTGTGTCCTCCTATTTATTTCACTTAAGAGTGTGGCCTCAATACAATTTACCCATAAATGACTCTAGTTCCTCATTCTTTATGGATGAGTAGTACTCCAATTTATAGAAAAACCACCCCTTCTTTTTCCAGTCTCCAGTTGATGGCAATTAGACCGTTTCCAAGTTTTAGCTATTACAAACTGTGCCACTGTAAACATGGATGAGCATATATCACTGTGGTATGATTCTTTAAATTCCTTTGGAAAGATCCCCAGCAGGGAAGAGCTGGGTCAAATGGGACCTCTAATCCTAGTTGTTTGAGGTATCTCCATATCGATTTCCACAGTGGTTGCACCCATCTGCACTCCCACCAACAATGGAGAAGGGCTAAAAGGAACCTTTCTTCATTGTTGGTAGGAGTGTTAACTGCTATGATCACTATTGAAATCAGTATGGAGATTCTTCAAAAAACTGAAAATAGGAATTGCATTTGACCCAGCCCTCTGCCTTTCAGGTGTCTTCCCATAGAAGTTAGATGTCATACCAGACATGTGACATAGGCACATTGCTAAATCTTGGAAGCTGTCCACATGTCCACCAACAGATGAATGGATAAAGAAAATGTGGTGTTTGTATATTACAGAGTACTACTCTGCCATAAAGAAGGAAAACGGATTTTGTAGGAAAGCAGATGGACCTTGAGAACATAATATTAAATGAAGTAATTGTATTACATGATTTCTCTTGTTTGAGAAACCCAATATATAAATAAAGTGCAAAATAAAAGACAGACCAATAGGAAGAAAAGAGGAAAAAAAAGTTACTATAATCCAGTATGGACAAGGTATCTAAAAGTGCACCTTGATTTAGTATATTTGTCTTAATTTTTTTAATCTGTTTTGACGTGTTAGGCTGTTAATCTACATTTATGATAATCAACTTGATAAGGACTTAGAAAATAAATGAATTTGGTGCTGGCAAAAATAAATTTTTAAAGGGTGTGGAAGCACAGGGAAAAAAAGAATTAAGATGTGTTATGTCCATGTACCAAGTCCCCATAATGAATGTAATCATTATGTACTAATCAAAATTTTAAAAAAATTTAAGTCCCTGCTTTACATAATGCTAGTCTCCCACAGCTGACATTACACAGATATGTATGTGTAGAATATGTATGTATAGTGATAAATGGAGAATATCAACAGACCTAGATTTTATGGTGGGAAGAACATCTATAACTCCAAAACTATGGTTCAATATAAAAATATTGGTCAGGTATAATTTCTAAAACACATCTTTTTCTCTTACTACAAAATTGAGGATTGAACCCACAGTCTCACACATGCTAGGCAAGTCCTCTACTGCTAACCTACATGCCTGTCCTCTCTATTACATGCATAATTTTATGACAGAGTCTTCTTTTTCCAGGCTGGCCTCCAACTTGCAATCCTCCTGCCTCAGTCTCCTCAGTGGCTGAGGCTACAGGTGTGCCCTACCACACCAGGCTAAACACGTACCATTTTAAAGCGTTCTTCTTCTGTTTAGTAATGTCACTGGCATCATTGCCTATCTCTTTCCTCCATAAGGCTTTCCAATGGCTTGAATTTTGGCTATTTTGGCCCATCAATGTCCAAGGAATATTTTTGTCAAAAAATATGTAACCACAAAAATATGTACTGAATAAATGAATGAATAGCTACATTTGTACATCGATTTTCCCTCCTTTCTCTGGTAAAAGTAATTGGGTATGTCTGAGTGGTTTTCTGAACTTCTCATTCTTTTACCTAATATTAAGACGGATTGCGCTGTATTTGTGTATAGAAATATCTTAACTAATAATAAAATACGATCCAACAATTTAAATATGGCTCAATAGAAGCCATCAATGTTATATAAAAGAGAAAAATCATTGAAACGTTATAAAATTGTATTTGCTTCTTTTCTCCAAACACAATTACATGAATCCATGAATTTACTATTGCTTTCCTCTCTCAAGGAAACACAAATTAGTTCAGGATAATAAAACCAACACTCGGCTTCATGTTTGTCGGCTGAATTGCTACATGGAATCAGAATATATTTTCTGTGGCAGAATATTTTTATAGCAAAGCAGCCAAAATTCCGCAAATGCAGAGTGCAGACTGCAACCATTTTAGCCTTGCAGGCATATCTGCGGCTTGGCGTTGACAAATGCAGGTAACATATAGGTTGCAGTTGGGGTCGTATTACAACAAACACTGCCCTTTCCAAAGCTCTCCAAGTTGCTAAAACAACTCCCCTATTACCTCGGGAGGGGATGCCTGTCAATCAACACGCTGGGGCTTCAGAGCAAGTTCTCACAATTGTATTTTTCCAGTGACCACAATATCGGAGCCCAGTCAAAACCGAAACAAAAATAAAAGACCCTTTCCTCACATTTCCACAACAAGTTTGTGTGGTGAGCACCGCAGTAGCAACCTCCTTCTCCTTTCCTGACCCTCCTCTACTCTGAGGGGTGTAGTTTTCGGCCTGCTACTGAATTTAGGCGCAGGATGACTCACAACTTTCAGGAATAATCAACTAGGAACAGGACTGATATGTACATTATTCTGAATAATCCTTCTTATTACTCTCTCTGCCCACTTATCAAGATGGGTATCACTTATGTAATTTCCTAATGCATAGGTCAGCATTCACAAACACACGACTTGTTTGTGTACTTTTTTTTATCCTTTGTTCTGTTTTTTTTCATTGATTTCTTACCACTCTGGTTGGATCAGAAAATGTGACCTAGTGGAAAAACACTGTGAGAAATACGTCATATGTGCAGAAACTTGTGGTCATCCATAGACACTTTAACATAAGATACAGCTTTTTAAGAGTTTTTTTTTTTAAGCCTCTTGTTTTTCTTAATGCTCCACAATTTTATTTTGTTTTTCTGGTGTTTTGCATACAAAATTTATTTCCTGGTTCTCCTATACTATTAACTGCTCTCACACCAAATTTTCAGTTACTCTTTATGACCGAGGTGAAATCTGTGATGTGCAATGCAGTGTCTCTTCAGAAGTTGCTAGACTTTACATTCAGCCCTTCTCGCATGGGCGAACTCAACCTTTCAGGAGTATTTCTCAGAAATAAGTATCTGTGTGGCCCTTTACGCAGCAGCTAAGACCATTGCTGCACTCCAGTGAACCAATTATTCCAGGGTCCACACAGGTGGAGCCTTGTGATGTCAAACAGCACTAGAGCTCACTTTCTTAAGAGAAACATTCAAACACTGCAGAAAACTGCTAAATTTTTCAATTATTCTCACAGAAAGAACTCCTCATTTATCATCAGTCATTGTCCTTTGTTCACTTCTCTGTGATGTCCCCTCTTACCACTTTCAGCAAAACCCCTGTGGGTATTTTGACCTTAAGACAACTGCAACCATTCTTATAGCTACAAAAGGACATTTATGACAATCAGATCAATGCAAAACTGGCTCAGCTAAACCATTTTCTAATTAATTTCCCAATTAATCTCTGATGAATACTTTCCACGTAAACAGTCCAGCCGATGGATGTTTTGTTCTTCTGTTTTTACTTTGACAAGGGCAAACCGAATTTGTCTTGCCTAGGAATATGCTTGCAATCGTCACAATAACTTATAGTCACATTGGTAAAAAAGCTGTCCAGAACATTTAGTAACAGAGTGGGGCTCCTTTGGAAACAGTAGAAAGGCAGTTGCCACAGTCCAAATTCAGCCTTTGTATTAAATATTCCCATTAGCAATGGAGCAGATGATGGTAAGTCGCTAGTAATCAAATTGAAAATGTGAATCTAATAGGCCAGGATAGACTTCAGGCAAAGAAACAGCTTCCTAAATGGCACATCTTTCACGTGGCCCTGTGAAGTCTGATGGGACCCTGCTGATTCATTACCTTCCATACAAGAACCAAGCACTTGGGTTCTGAAGTTGGGAAAGTGTCCGGGTAGTTCAGACACCACTTTGAAAATGCCAAAACAAGCTTGGAAAGTAGTCAGTCTAACCAAAGATCTGGCAGCAGAGCAACCCAAAAAATGTGTTAATTGACATTTGCTTTAATATTGAACATAGTAATATAGTCAAATCCTTTTCATGCAAAACAAACCCATTAAAGGGCACACTCTGGAGGAGAACAGTTGAGTAAGGAAGGTCAAAGTGTCAACTGAGCATACTTACTGAAAAGTAGTAAAAAGAGGTGAATTCTTTTTTTGTTGTTGTTTTTGGAGACAGAGTTGCACTGTGCAGCTTCAGGATGACATCACTAGTGATCTTCCTGTCTCAGCCTCCCAAGGGCTGGAATTATAGGCTAAGAGTCTAAAACTTTGTATAAGTTTCAAAATGAGAAGGGTGGAAAAGTGGATGAAAATCATGCATCCTTTCAGATAACCTGTGTGATTAATTAGTGAACACTCACACAGTAAAACCAATTTTTCTTACCAAATGTCAGCACTCAAAGGCTGCAAAAATGAATGCTAGCTGAATATTTGAAAAATGCCTTTGAAATATGAAGATATTTAACATTTTAATACACTAATAAGGATCCTTGCAGGTGCAACAGTTTACACACTCTGAGATTCTAACTGAATTTTAGGAATGTGTCTGTATTAAAATATATTTTGAATGAATTTCTTTAAAAAATTTTTTCTTTTGCTTTGGTTAACATGTTGAGATGTATAATTCTGTTGATAAAATTGACACATACAGGCATCCTGCTGATTCCCTAAGCAAAACCCATCAGATTCCAAACCAAAGAACCTCGTTCTGACACCTGAGCAGGGACGGCCACCCTGGGAGTGCCACTAATCAATGCCTCCTGATAAAACACGGTAAAAACAGTAGGTCAGAAGACGCAAGTTGAGGGTAACGGCACTTTCTCTTAACATAATCAGTAAAACAGCAGCAATGTCAAGAATCCACCAAACAGCTAACTCAGAATGCAGCAGTGTGGATATTCTGGTAAATCGATCCTTAGGCACTGCACTATTATTCATGATTTACAAATAAGAAAACTTGCTAAGTAGCTAATTTAAAGAAAAAAACTTTTTTTAGAGATAGTCTTGCTATGTAGTTTAGGGTCATCTTGAGCTCACTATATAGCCACGCTGGCCACAATCCTCCTGCCTCGGCCTCTGGAGTGCTGAGATTATAGGTGTGGCCACCACGCCGGACCGCATAACCAGAATGAATCACACCATTAATGCAAAACTGGAACTTGGAACCCGACATGACTGTACTGAAAGCCTCTTTCTGCTCAGATTTTTTTTTTTTTTTTTTTCGGTACCGGTGATTGAACTCAGGACCTTGCACCTGAAAGGTAGGAGGCGGAACCACTGAGCTAAATCCCCGGCCCTGCTCAGAAACCTTTTGAGAAAAAAACTGAAGAGTGAAATCTTGTGATGAAGAGAATGTGACAGCGAAGTTCGAGATGTGCCTTATGTTTGAAAAGCTGCTCCCTACCCGAAGCACACCCCACTCCAAGCACAGTGTTGATGAAAAAGAAATTTGGGGCCGGGGAGGGCAGGTAACAAATGAAATCACATCAAGGAAAAGCGAGAGAGACCTTTGTGAATCTGAAAGGGACAAGAACCCAGGATGTGCGCGCAAGCTAAGCGCGTGTGCGCTGGTGCTAGACATGGGCTCGACGCTCTCGTCAGTCTGCTCACAGGCAGCCCTGACTCGGTCCACGGCACCGGCTGGGTTGGCCTGGGCGACCGCCCACCCGGAGTGGGGAAACTCCACCAGCCCTCCTTGGGCGCCTGGCACCCGGCAGCCAGAGAGGCCCCTGCACGCTGCAGTCCTCGAGGTCTGGGGACGGCGCCTGCCCGTCCTCCTGTCTCTGTCACCGAAGGCCTCTGCTGGCCAGCGATGACCACTGTCGCCGATTTGTCTCCTCCACTCACCTGTGCAGCCCGCTGTGCTCACTAAGCGTATTTCACCAATAAAAGCATTCCACGCCGAGTGCGGTGGGGGTGGGGCTGGGGAGCTGATCTGAGGATGACAACGGTAAATAAAATTCCAAGTTAGCCGCAAGCTTGTGGTCCACTCACGGGTCCTAGCGTGGAGCAGGGAGGTAGAGGAAGCTGGAAGCTAAGAGAGAGAGAGAGAGAGAGAGAGAGAGAGAGAGAGAGAGATACAGAGGGCACAAGTCTATGCAGATGAACATTAAAGCCAAAATTTCAAACGATTGAACGAAATTACCTTAATAAACAGTGTCCACATTTTCAGGGTATTGATTCATTACAGACAAAACGGGGGTGTGGGGAGGGCACAACTGAACTAGGGTTGAGAGCGTCGGAAGGCAGCAATCCACAGGAACAATAGATACCATGCGCCTAGGCCCTCCCAGCTCGAGGCGTCAGAATCACCACCCACACGCGAAACAAACAGGGTGACCGAGTCTGACGCTGCTCCGTTCGCAGGAGCCCTGCGCTTTGAGCCTTCTCCGATTTCCTCTCCTGCGGGTTTCACCAGGCAGCAAATCCCCCATTAGGGAGCTGACAGCCGCCCTCCAGCGTGTGGTGTTTCCAGGCTACTAGGGAAACCAAACCAAACGTGTTGGGAGCTCAGCTGCTAGATGTTAAGTGGTCATGGATAGCTTGTCCCGGATTCTGCCGTGAAAAGAAATATGCAAGTGGAAATCGACCCAGTCAGCTTTTGAGGATTAGTTGCTGACTCCCTCGGGTGTTGTACACGAATGGGCTGGTACCTTCATTCATTCACGGAGGCCGCTAGCGTGGCCAACCTCTGCTCAGAGAGGCTTGGCTGTTTATTTACACCAAAGTCTTAGGATCCTCAGCTTTAAAATAAACGTGTCATATAAGAATATGCTCGTGGAGGGAAATTTCCAAAGGGCATTGGCCTCGCACTCAGTTCGTCAGTACCCTTAGCTTCCCCTGTACCGCCCGAAAACCACCAAGGCCAGGGAAAGCTCGCCCCACTCCACAGGCCTAGCACCCTGCCTGACACCTTGGCAGTGTGTCCTCAACTTGTCCCAAGGGAGGCTACAAGAACAGCAGAGCAACAAAGGACGCTGGTTAGAGTAGGCCCAATGCCCTCACAAATATCCTCAACATCTGCCCAAAGTAGCGGCTCTGTGCACACTCGCACAGCAGCCGAGACTGCGTGAGCGCGACGCAGAGCGGACTGCACAGCCCACAGGGCCCCGTCACTCCCGCATCAGCCTACACGGCTGGCGAAGAGAGGAGCCGTGCTTGTCCTCACTGCGGGAAGACACTGTGACTTCAGAGAGATAAACCCATCAGACGTCTTTCAAGTTTAAGCCAGAGGAAGGGTCCCTTCCCCGAAGAAACTGGTGTACCTTTCCCCGTGAATGGTGGTGCCACCCTGGAGATGATCGTGTTTTGGATGGTAGTTTTGATCAAGGGAAGCTAAAACTAAAAGGAAGCTAAGAGTCTGATTATGATTGAAATTTAATAGCTGTGCAGGATCTTAAGACTCGAATAAAGTAAAATTTATGAATTTATTTCACAGGTAACACATGAACACGGTAAAACGTTCAATGCGACAAAATGGAGTCACTCAGATACTAGCTTCTCTCTCCAGTCATGGATTTTGATGAAATTCTTTTCTTCCCTTTGCCTCTCCTCTTCCTCTTTCTCATCTCCTCCTCCTCTTCCTCCTGTTTCTCCTCTTCCTCCTCCTCCTCCTCCTCCTTCTTTTTCCCAGTACCCAGGGCCTTCAAACTGGGATACATCCTTAGCTCCTTTTTAAATTTTTTATTTTAAGGCAGGGTCTCACAAAGTCCCTAAATTGCCCAGGCAATCCTCCTGCCTCAGCCTCCTAGAGTGCTGGGATTACAGGGGTGCAACACCACACCCAGCTCTGACAATCTTTATACCCTTCCAGAATCACAGTCTGCATATTCAGAAAATGAAATTTTCCTAAAAATATACTTTCCTCTTTCTGTGTAAATATATCTCACATTTTTCTTTCATTCATTCCTAATTATTTTTGTAACTATTGTAAATGGAGTCATCTTCTATTCCACATTCTAGTTTTCTATTATGTCATTGAAAGTGACTAGTTTTTTAATAGTCTCTTAGATTTTACAAGTATTCTGTTATCTCTAACAATAATTATATTATTCTCTGAACAACTTTTGTACTTATTATTTTATTTTACTAAGCTTGCCAGCACTTCTACAACAATTTTAAATAATGGCTATGATAGCACATTTTTCTTGTCCCAACATTATTGAGAATGTTTCTTTTTCTTTGTTCCGGTATCAGGATCGAACTCAGGACCTTCTGCTTGCAAGGCAGGTGCAGAGGCACTGAGCTAAATACCCAGCTCTGTTGAGAATGTTTCTAAGGTTTCTCCTTTTGGCATTTATAGAATGAAATATGATATTTTTATGGTAAGATTATACTTGTTAGAAACTACCATTTACTTTATCTTTAGTGATATTTGTTTCCAAGATTAGTTACAAAAATGTAGGAATTCTGAAATTTGTTTTCTTTACCTGTAGGCTGCAACATTATAATAGTTCCATTTTCTACTCCATACACTAAAGATAATCTCAGCCTCATTATTTAGGGTGGAAGGAAAAAAAGTTTTCATGAGACAGATTCTTTCCTTACTTTCATGACATGGAATGAGCTATTTACCCTGTTTTGTCCTTTTTAATCTTCTGGGAATTGCATTAGAAATGTATCTTGTTTGTAGAAAATCTCTTATTTAGGGCTGGGGATTTAGCTCAGAGGTTCGGTAGCCAAAAAAAAAAAAAAATCTCTTATTTCATGATGATAGGCAAATTATTAAAATAGGGTTAAGGTACAACTTATAATTCTTTTGGATTCTTTCCAACCAACACTTATTTCCAGCTTTATCAATTCTTCCTTGATTATTAGCACTTTCTCCATTTACTTTATTTTCCTTAGGTAATTAGTTTACTCGGTTTTTTAAAGAGCTCTCTCTTGGATTTGTTCGATAGTTCTCTATGTTTTCATTTTCTAATTTATTAATTTCTGGTTCTGCTTTCATTGAGATTATTTTGTTGTTCCTTTCCTACCTTCCTGTAGTAAATGCTGAAATTGTTTCTATTTTAATTTTTTTCTTTTATTATCATAATAAACATTAAGCCTGAGAACTTTTCTAAGCAATTGTTTCACTATATCCTGTAGGTTCTAAAGTGAATGTCATTGTAACATTTTCTAGGTATTCTTTCATTGGGGATTTACTTTTCTTTTGTTAAGTAAGAAAATCAAGGGGCATCATTCACTACTTTCCAGTTTGGCTATTATTCTGTTTGTTTTGCACTACGATCCAAGAATACTTCTGTCATAGTACT
>NW_022900926.1:7795819-7796375 GCF_012274545.1 Fukomys damarensis
ATTAAGTTTATGAGTGACCATTGCATTTATAAAAAGACATAGTAGTTTCCAAAGCACATGCATAGTTGGTCATATAGATAGAACTAGATTTTGACCTGCTTTTTTATATAGGACTTTGGTGTTGTTAAGAACCTTTCCCCACTAAAATGATCAGGAGCTAAGAGGAGTGAATGAAAATAAATTCCTAATATTTTCTATGCATTTTTTGATGCAGTTTTGTTGTTGCTATAATACTACTAATGCTGTGATTTGGGGGGAATAGATATTCACAAGTATCAGGTTTGTATTGCAAAGTGTGTGTTTGTCATCATCAATACTCCTCTTTGTCTGACATAATGTTTGTGTTGTTTTCAGTCACTTCTGATATGACAGTAGATTTGAATTTGCTGTGTCTGTCTTTCATTTTCAGTCTCTCAAGTGGAACAAATCCTTCACTGCTGGTTTTCCTTGTGATCCAACCTGAGAATGGTTTTCTCTTAGTCTTAATCTGAGCTCAGCTCAACTGCATTTGTCAATATTCATTGTATGTTTATTTTTGGTTCTGTTATCATATTTT
>NW_022900926.1:7796506-7816798 GCF_012274545.1 Fukomys damarensis
ATACACATATATTTTGTGAAACAATTCCTTGTCAGGTAAGAGGTAGGTACAGGTAAGATTTATTAAATCTGCACTGAAAATATGCCCAAGAAAAATAATGTAGACATTTGTCCAAAAGTCTAGGTTATCATATCTGTATCTAAGCCAAATTTAGAGTAATGAATCTACTCTTGCTTATAAATGAACACACCAAAAACAGTTTCAAGAAGCCAGCCACAAAGAAGAATTTAGCATAAGGTATATGCCAATTGTTGTGCCCAAGTCACAAAGTCCCCAAAGACCACCAAGGAGTCAGGTCCGATGCAATTGCAAGAGGAGTTTATTGCAAGCTCGAGCCTGGACTCTCAGGTGTCACCGTCACAGCGGCTTCAGACCCAGAGCCCAGATCCAACTTTGAACCAAGTTTATAAAGGATTTTTCTGTTACTATTTTTAGTTTTCCCTTATCATCAAGGGGCATCAGGAGGGCACACTGGAACATGACCTAATGCTTACATTTGCAAAATTATCATGGGGTGCTGGGAGGGTACGTGGTGGAAAGTTACCTAAGGCCTTCATTAGAGAATTCCTCTTTTCAGTAGACAATTAATTCCTCTTTTCATCAAAGAATTAATTCCTCTTTTCATTAGATTATCTGATTTTTTTGCTAACTAAGATATATGACTATGTCCACTATAATTAATTCCTATATCAGCTATAACTAATTCCTATATTCATTGAATTACATAAAAAGAAGCTCATCTTAAAAAGAGGAACAGAAGCAGGGTGGAGATGCCCTAAAAGAGGAACTGCAATTGTCAAAGCACAGAGAAACTGCCACATAGAATAGAATTTTTAAGACAGGAACTTTTGCACTTACTCTATTCTGGGTAAGGGGCATGGAGCCCACTGTGACCTGGAAACTTGGTCCTCACACCAATCAAGGCCAGAGGCACAGACTGCAGAGCATATATCTCACACCTGAACAGCTTGTTGACATGTTTCCTTGGGAAATTGCTCTAGCACTTGAAATGTGTCTGTATCAATGTTCTGGAGTAAAAGTGGACTAAAGGGGAGCTCATAAAAACAAGCAATTCTCAGGACATTTTATTTTGCCAAATTCTTCCATACAAATGCCACTGACGGGGAAAAGGATCAGTCTTTAGTGAAAGGAAACACTGAGTTGTCCCCGAATTGAGCATTGCAAGCAATTTAAATCCGCCCATGAAAGAAAGCAAAATTCCTATATTTTTACCTGTTTGTTTTGGGGGCTAGGGTCTCACTATGTCGTTCAGGCTGTCCTTGAACTGAGGGCATCCCTCCTGCCTCAGGTTCCTGAGTGCTGGGATCACAGGTGTTGGCCACCAAGGCTGGCTTACACGTCCTATTTGGATGCAATGAATACATAATATTTTGTGCATCTATGGGAATCTCCCTAACACCTACCCACAATACCAAAACGTGCAGGCACAGTCATCCGCTGTCTTCCCCTCATAGAAGAGAGCACTGTGCTCTCCAAGGGAGTCTAGTGTGATTCAGAATGTCTTCTTGCTAGACAGTCAGATCTTCCATTGACTTTCTGATTCTCTTAATTTCTTACATGTTTTAGGGTTAGGCCAAACTATAATTTAACCCTGTACTCAGAGTACAGTTACTTCTTGTTTTGCTTTGTTATTTACATTGCTGTTGTACTACTTTTATTTGAAATAATTTTTATTTTTAATTGACACACAATAATCGCACATATTCATGGGGCACAGGGTGACATTTTGATATATAGGTACATATCTATGGTGTGTAAGGATCCAGTCCAGTAATGATGGCTATGTTACCTCAGGCATTTATCATTTCTTTATGTGGGAACCATTCAAACTCCCTACCAGCTATTTTGTAATAGTCAATTAATTGCTGCCAGCCATAGTTATTCATTTTCACACAACTCTTTCTTGGATGTAAGAATGACCTTGCCTTTTTCTCAACCACAAAACAAGATCTATAGCTTTTCAGTGAGACAGAAACGCATTTAGGACCTGGTTGTTGCTCTGTCTTCCTATTTCTGTAACTTCTGCACAGGCTGGAAGCTGAACACAGCACTCACTGGGCCCATGAAGAGCATCTGACGCCTCCCTGGTTTAGGAGCCTGGTTCCTGTTTCCGCTCTTCCTTCCCCACCCCAATGCTCCTGTCAGAATCCCTCATTCCTCGTCATTCAAGCTCATTGACCCTTTGATCCTTCTCCCAACCTCCACCCAGAAGCTGCCCTTTTATTTATTTATTTGTTTATTTGTTTGTTTTGGCACCAGGGGTTGAACTCGAGTCCTTGCGCTTGCAAGGCAGGCCACCGAACCGCTGAGCTAAATCCTCTGCCCTGGACACCGCCATTTTAAATGGCTCATCCATTTGGCCTCCAGGCCTCTGCCACTACAGCAGCCCTGCTCTTGGCTCGTTCCGTCCTCGCTGCACACAGGCTCAGGAGCCCTTCCTGTGGCAGTGGGCCACAGGCTGCCCTCGCCGAGCACCAGTGTGTCCTAGCACCACGACGGCCCTTGCTGGTCTGACTCCCACCTGACTGTGTGCTTCCTGCAAGGCCCACGTCAGTTGTTCTTCTCACAGCTCCACATCTCACGGTGTCTGGCACATCGTAGGCTTGCAATAAACATTTATTAAGTAATAATGAAATACCAAGTGATTTATATGAGAAACCCAAACTAAGAATGAAGAGCAAAACAAAAGATAGATTTTTTGTAAATAAGAGGACTGAGAGATGGGGAAATGGGAGTTAAAGAATTAAGAGGTGTTATGACCATGCACCAACTCCCCACAATGAATGTAATCATCATGTGCTATGAACATGTGCAGATAAAAATTAAAATTTAAATAAACAAATGAATACTCTCAGTCAGTGCCTCTATTAACTATGCAAGAATCATATTTGCCAAACTTATGCACAATGACTTTTCACTCCTCTTATCTATTGCTACCCCAACAAACAAGCAAAGAAAGAATATATAGCAATATTATGACCTGTTAAAAAAAACTATAGGAAAAAAATGGGGCATAGATAGAATTTCCTGTATAGCTAGGAATAAGATAATGAACTTCCTTGATATTTCTGAATTTACTCAATGATTAAAGTGCCCAAGTGGAGTAGTCTTCTCTTACTTATTAAAAAATTCCACAGCAATTCAACAGGAGACTAAGTCCATTGGGCATTTCTTCTGGCTCCTTGGCTGGCCTCCTGAGGTGCACAGAAAAGTGATGGTTTCGGGACCACACACCCAAGACAGCTTTTTTGTGTATGTGTCTGTACTCACCTGCAGCTACACCTAGCCAAAACATGTGACTGCTTTTCATCGCTAGAGTTATGTCAGGCATCCAGCCATCCAGATCACTTTAAGAGGTCCAACTATTCAGCCTTGGCTAAATACTGATGGATTAGATGGGACATCTTTAACCTTTACTGTGCTTTCTACTTGCTGACATCTTTGAATGACACATTCACAAATTTAATGCAGTTTCATCTCTGAGATAGACTGGAATGCAGAATATTTAAAGATCTTGGGGCTAGCATGGGGAAAAAACAAGATGTTGAAATAAAAGGAAAGGAAAAAAAAAAAAAGACTGAATGGAAAGCGACCAGGACGGCGGGAGTAAGGTTGTCACGTATAATGAAGATTTAGTGTTTCAGCAATAAATCTAATTCAGCTAGAGAAGCACGCTGCCAAAACACTGTGCAAGAAATACCCACAAGGTATCCAACAGAGGCTTTTTAAACCCTGTTCACTTTGCAGTGCATATGTGAACACAGACAGTTGGAGTTCGGAGAACACACATCTGGATCACTCTGAGAATCCCCACTCTCCTTTTAAAAAAATAAAATACACGCACCCCGCCTCCTCTAGACTTGCTCTACTGCGGAGTATGCCAAGGAAAACTATCCCATTTCGGAATACAAAAGCCAAAACACAAAGTGAAACCAACCCACATAGACTCATGCTCAGCTACTTTATGTATCCAAAGAAAGAACAAAATTCAAAGCTCAAATTCTCAGATTACCACTCCCACAGGCAACTATATCCAAGGTTATTTATTATTGCTATTGTCTTCTCCAGTGAGGACTAAAATCTCCAGGAAATCAAGAGCTTTTACAAAGTAATATTCAGCTCCATCTGCTTCTCTTGAACTTAATGTAGCACTAAGCTCTGTAAACAGTTTCACACCCTATACTATTTGTACATTATTTTAATACAATATTAGCACAATAATTTAATCATAATAATGCAAAGAGAAAAGTTCTACGAACTTTAAAATGTTGTCCATAAAAGCAAAATAATTTATATTGCTTTCATCTCATTTTTATTTTATACCTTGATACTTTAAATAGAGGAAAACAGCCAGGGATTTAGCTCAGTGGTTCCGGCACCTGCCTCACAAGCTCAAGAACCCAAGTACGATCCCCAGTACCGGAAAAAAATAAAATAGAGGAAAACAAATATTTAGAACCCTTTCACCTCTAGAATTCTCAAGGCAAATTCTTTGTGTAGAAATTGCTGTGTAAAAATAGATTTCCTGGTATTTTCTCAAAAGCATCCTATGAGTTTTCCAAAATCATTCAGTGAAAGAAGAAACTGTATAAACACAATAATCATTATAGTGACAGAAAGGACCAAATTAAGTCAACTGGACTATTGCTTCGAGTAGGGCTGAATCACTGCATGTCTAAATTGAAATAGAACCTAGACCATGAGTCATCCATACCCTGTCGTCGAAATCTTACAAGTGATAATAACTATATGTGATCATTTGAGGAGTCCTTATCCACAGGGGGAAAAAAAGAAAATCCAACCAGTCCTGTGAACCATTCCTCACCCTTCAACCTTTATCTCAGCAGAAGAATCCAAATATCCAAACAATAGGCTAAGAAGAGCAAAGTCAACCCCCTTCTTCCAATTTATCTTATTTTTATTTTATTTCAGAACTTGTATTTTGGTGAGCAAGCAAGATAACGACAGGGTATTTTGATATTAAACACATTTACCCTCACTCTATTTGTCAAGAACCACGCTGGACAAACAAGTAAGGAAACAAAAAGTTCAAGGTGCTCACACTCAAGTTGCTTTCTGTCAATTTGGAACAAGTTGCCTTTTGCTTTCTCAAGTTGGAAGACACCAAGCACAGATATTGGAAAAGCAAAACAGTAATGTATTTCAAATCTGACAACCAGCAATGTAGAGAAAGAACAAAAAGTTTAAACAGTGATTTTTGAAAGTGCAGGTCACTGTAAACTGCATGAGCTTGGATTCTCCATAAAATATTGCTAATTTTGTCAAACAGATCTATTCCAACTGCTGTTTGAGTTGACTGATACAGTAAATGAAGGAAATAAGTAAATCTCAAATGATTACATGTTTATATATCTAATGAGAACATGAATCAATAGGGATGTTGGTGGTAATAGTAATGCTTTGGCCTGTAAATTTGTGTTGCAGAATAATTTGTAAGTAGGTACATAATTTTACATTCTTTATAACATTTACCTTTGTAAAGCATCAAGCACCTATTGGTTCATCCATATTGGAAGGTCAACTTTGGGAAAAGTGCAGGGATTGCCCAAATTTACATGTATTCATGTCAGTTTTTACTCATTTCTTATCTGTTGGCCTTTGGTAGAATGTCAAATCCACAGCAGAATTCCAAATATTATCACAAAATGAACATTTATATAAAACTTAAGGACACTTTAAGCTTGATGATAACTAAAACATGAACATGCAATTTCTGAGTTAGAAGAACTAATGTTTACGGGGTACTGAATTAGAGTTAAATATATATGAATACACTCCCTTCTTATTTCTCACAGTAGTTGTCTTTCTAACACCCCACTTGTCACATGGAAAAACTGAGGTGAAGTTACAATTCCAACACTGGTGACTTATTTGCTGTGCATTTTGATCCTATTGGTAGGCATAGACTTTTCATACAAAAGAAATTGGCTTTTGGAAGCAACAAGAGATGAAATTTTGAACCTCTACCTATCAAGATTTTGTTGTATAGTTTGATCTGAAATTACCCTGAAATCACATTGCAATTTAACCTCACAATTAAAAAATCATTCTCATATAAATAAAGTATTATGATAACTTCAGAAAATAAGGATTTCAGAAACACACAGAAGTCATGCATACTTTTAAACATCCAGGTTATAAGAAACCAAGCTAGATCGATCCCTAGGAAAAAAAAAGCCATAGAAGGCTCAGATTTCAGATAATGTCATGCTAAACATCTAATTCCATCAATGGGCATGAGTTTCCATAAAATTCAAATATCTTTTAAGTTAATTACCACATTCCAAATCCTGCTCTGTTCCACCAAAATGAAATCCACCATTGTGAATGACGAAGTTTTGCTACACTTCTAACAGATATCACTGTGGCTAATTAACTAATTATCAGATATACAGCTAGTAACTTATTTTTTAAGTGAACATACAACTGTTAATACTAGAAGACCCTTCCAGCCCCAGATCCCTAACAGTCTAAACAGAAGTTTGTCCTGATCTAGTGTTTTTCAATGTAGTTCCAAAGTAACTAAAAATTTCCTTAGCTGCAAAAGAAGACTATAAACTGAAAGGTCTTTGTATACACATTTCCTAATTTTACTTCTAAAAATTCATATTCAGTAGTATTGGGGTGTCTCTGGAATATTTATATTTTTAAACCATTTTCCATCCTTTCCTTTTTCTCACTATGGGGACTTATACTGCAAAACACTTTGATAAAACATTTCATTGTCTGACTGTGCCAATGAACTGGGTGATATATTTATAATGCAGATGAACCTAACATGAACCATTAATAGACTAGTTTATGGAAAAGATTACAAATTAATGCTATTTACTATGTTAAATAGTGGATTATTTATCTTCCTGATCTGTTATTCAGTATGAACAATGTTGTAGACCACCAGTACTATACTGAATCAACTACAAAGTAATTTTCTCTACATGGCAAAAAAAAAAAATTTCTCTCTTATTTTTAGTTATTTCACTGATAATATAGGATAGCAGCATGCATAACAGATGAATTAAGGTAATATCAGAGATGAAATTAGATGGACTTTAAATAATTAACTCAGAAAGTTTAAAATAAGTGTAAATAAAAATCCATTGTTAGCATTTTAAGCAGAACAGGCATGATTGAAAGTGTGCTTTAGAAGATCAGAAAAAAACAATGGACTTCTTCAGAAGAAGGGAGTGTATCCCCCTTCTCAAGGATAGACTTGAATGGGACAGATTAGCACAGAGAACAGCTAAGAGGTAATAAATGATGAGAGTTGAAAGCCACTGCAGTGGACATACATAAGCAAAGTAACGTGTAACACTTAATGTTTCCTGTATGCCCGGCAATGTTTTGAAAACTTTATACATATTAACTCATTAAATCTTTACTGCAAGCTTATAAGATAGAATTCTTATGATTCTTTCTAGGCAATAAAACAAAGCATAGTGCCTTAACCCAGCAACTATTTGTTTAGCGCATTGCTCTGTATGTTAGTGATTCTGGTCTAGATTGAAATCACATGCAATCTTCGGTCAGTTGTCCATTTGGCTGGGGACTGGGCAGTCTATGGTGGCATCATCTATCTCTGCCCCATCTGGAATCTACTCACAACTACTCACAGAGTAGCTGGGCACATCTCGAGAGAGCAGAAGTATTCAAAGCCTCAAGACCTAGGCTTGGAGCAGACACAGTATCGTATCTTCATTCTGTGGGCCAGCCCAGATTCTAGGTGGGGCAATCAACTTAGTGACTTGATGATAGGAGTTACAAAGTCACAGTATAAAGGTGAAGGGCAGAGCGGGGAAGGTGAGATTGTCCTGGTCTTTGCAGTCTACTGTAAGAAAGTGTTATCATTATCGTGCATATTTTCCAGATAGGTAGATAAGCACAGAGCTGTTAAATATTTTACCTTAGGTCATGCAACTGATACCAACCAAACACTATGGCTTCAGTATCTGTCCTCAAAGGAATTTCCCTGTATATATCCAAGGTTTTCAAAAACAAAGAAAGGTTAGAGGAGTAGGAATAAAAAGAATAAATATGATTTAATGATTTGTTAGATTGGAAAGAGTCAACGAAGAAATAAGAGAGGAATCAAATTTGAAGAGAGTGTTAACCATTAGAAGTGACAGATTTACTGAAGGTACTGCTCACAAATTAAGAAATTATTAGGTGGCATGATTAAGTCCCAGCCATGGTTAGAAATTGGTTTCATAATTCTGAACATAGATTTGAACATTGAAGTTTGAGCTATCTTCAGACTATTAAAATGGATATATCCATTGAGCTACTGAATACAGGGCTTCATTCAAAAGAAAAAGACCTTAAAAAAATCGGCCTAGTTTGGGGCTCTGATAATTGAAAACATGAGACTAAATGAAAATAGCCAAAGAGAGCTTGTTTGATGAAAAAGGCTGTGGACAAGGCCCAGAGACGTGTAGAGGCAGCAGAGAAGAAAAGGAGTTTTCCCAAGAACTTTCAGATGATTGAAACCAAGAAACAGCAACAACATATTTGAAACTGGATCTCTTCCTACTGATGGAAGTAAAGGTGATGTGCTTCAAAGTGAAAAGTGCAAGGAAAGTTAGATGAAATATTTTAAATGAAATGACACTTATCATTGGATCAATCAGAAAATTAACAGAATTATTACCCTAGATATAAAATACAGACAAAGGATCAGGAAAAGCAGCATAGCACTGAAGGTTACTGTAAAGGGAGAATGTAGGACAACTACAGAGGGAGCTTCCGAGAGACTGGCCTGAGCTCTTGGCATCCTCAAGGGCACATGAGCACTAACTAATGATGGGCTAGGGCCTGTGGAGTGCAGTGGCTGCCATAAATCCCCTTCCCTTTGATTTGGGACCTCACAAAGCTACACCAAGTGTATTAATTAAATCAGAAATAGATAGCTCTTCCCTGAACACTGTGGTTCCTCTTTTAATCTCCTTTTTCTTGAATTAGATTAAGGAAATTTATTAAAGGTACCAGCATCACCAGGCATGCCACAGGGCCCAACCTCCTGGCAGAAGTGCAGGTGCACGTAAACCTGTTGTGTGAGATGGTGACATGATAC
The DNA here is from genome assembly GCF_012274545.1 of Fukomys damarensis. NCBI lineage: Eukaryota > Metazoa > Chordata > Mammalia > Rodentia > Bathyergidae > Fukomys > Fukomys damarensis. The sequence continues at coordinate 7,805,619 of NW_022900926.1, forward strand.
TAGGCTTAAGATGATTTATATAAAATGTTTAACATAGTATCCTTTACATACGCAAAAGCACCAGGCATACTAGAAGCCAAGGTAAAGTGAACAAAAGCAAAACAGAAGAAAGAAGGAAGTATTAACTAGTCCAAAAAGGCTTAAAGGGACTTAAGATGTCTATGTTCACTGATAACACCTTTTTAAAATAACCGCAAATTCAATCTGTCTTAGTTACTTTTCTTATTGCTGAGACAAAATACCCAACACCCACAAGTTAAGGGAAGGAGGATTTATTTAGTTTACAGTTTGCAGAGGTCTCGGTTTAAAATTGCTCCGAGGCAGGGTGGCATGGCGGAGAGGCATCACAGAGAAGAAACTGTTCATGGCAGGGCAGGTAGAAGGCAGCAAAGCAGCAAACAAGCAGCCCTAAAGAACCCTTTTTCTGTACCCTATGTGAGAGGAGCTAACTCACATCCATGGTAGGGTACCCTTAGTCCTGCCCAGAATTATACCAAACAAATCAGTGCACTAATTTACTAATCACACACCCTTAATCCCAGCATCATGCACTCTAGATCCAGACACTTCTCAAAAAAGCCCCACCTATGACTGCATGAGGCTTTGGGGGGACTTCTGAGCATGAACCACGAAATAGCCCAAGAAAATAAAAGGCAAATTTGAGACACTGATCAAGAAACGAAAAATATAATTTCCCAGATGAAAATGTTACCTTTCAAAGAAAAGTAACCACAATTAAGAATCCAAGAAGTGGGCTTAATAAAAGATTAATACCATTAAAGAGACCATTAATAACCTGAAAGAAAGATCAGGAAAAAATAGCCAGAATTATTTACAAAGCATAAGTATATAAAATTCAAGAGTACAGAGGACACACTGAGAAACACTGCATGTAAACGTACAGACTATCAGAGAGATAAATAAAGGTATAAAGATACACAAAATACTGATATCTATGTATCCAATAACAGTTCTTAAAATGTCTTTCACTGCAATAGGAATCAAGAGAATGCAAATGGAAAATTACTACAAAATGGTAAAAGGCTGAAAATTCCAGGTGTAGCTAAAGCTGTGAGGTGACAGAATTAACATATATTTCTGGCCATGTAGGGAAAAAGCAGAAGCTGGGGCTGTGCATGACCTAGGAATGGGAAAGATACAGATGTAGAAGTGGAAGACTGAACTCGACTTTGTGTCTGATGGGAAAGAATGATGGATGGAAATATAGATTGTTTGTTGATCAAAATGTCAAGGAAGTTTTATCTAAGGAAACTCAAAATGGGCTGTTTTCTTTGGCAACAAGAGTGAGGGCATCAGCAGAGTGGAAGAAAGCCAAGATGGTTTGGGAATTTGCAAATGTTCAACAATATTTTGGAGTGCTGTCATGAAGAATATAAGTGGGACACGACCAGTCATATATAGTAGAGTGGCCAGGAACAGGAGGAGCAGGGTAAGGAAAACAATGAGATTTAAGTGGTGCTGTTCTGAATGTTTCAAAGATTCCCTGGTTTCATTGATCCCTTCATATCCAGGCATTATTCCAGTTGTCTTGAATGTCCGGCTCTTTCATTTGGTGAGAAATGACTCTATATCTTATTCACTGCAATCATTGTACAATTTGTATATCTATCTAGAAACAGTTGTTTCTGCCTACTTACAAAGTAAAGTATACCAAGAAAATGAAGGCTGAAGCTCCCCTTGCACCAGAAATAGAGCAGCGAGCTTGGTAATGAAGAGGTGTTTCATCTACATACTAGCCAGAGACAAATATCTGAACCAGGGTAGACACTGGCATTTGCGTCCTGTAAGCCACTGCAAGTACAATGGCACAGCCCTCAGATGTCTGCAAACTCCCCTAGCTGGAGAGATTCGGCCACGGAAGACCCTGTGTCTTTCTCCCCATTTTCGTGGCTTGGGCCTACTTTCTTATATGTTTTATGGTCTATTTAACTTTCCCAGAAGTCTGGAAAGACTCAAAAGCCTGTTGACAGCAAGGATTTTTAAAAATCTTTCCTAAGACAGCCAAAACTATAGCTGAGCCTGCCTAGAAATCTTGATTTTTTTTTTTAAAGCAGACTGGTGATATAGACTTCCCTCTTATACTCAATTACATTCCCTCATTTTAGCTCAGCTTTGCATATGAGTTTTACCAAGCTGAGTTTGACGAGATGAAATGTTGTAGGAGCAAAAAGTCAGGATCACGGAAACACCTTGCCAGAGATATTTTTAATTAAAATGACTCATACTAACAACAGAAGAGCAGGTAACCTGGTAGGATGTCCCTCAAACTTTCTCTTCTTACCACCAGACTTCCTGTAGTGATCTTTAAGAAATGTGACTGGGAGCACATAGAATCTAGGAAGACACAGAGGTCTGTTTGATACTCTTTTGCATTTTATTACCCTTCCTAACACTGCATCCAGCAGAATGAAATTTGCAAGTACAGGAATGATTTCACAGCAACCTTATCTCCTTTGAAAAATTTCTCCTAGGTCACATGGGGGGAGCCAGAATCCAGCTGAGAGTATGTCAGAAGGCCTCAGAGAGAGGGAAAGAGGGCACCACTCTGTGCACCAAGGCCTAGCATCTTTGGAAGTAGATAAATTAAAACAATATGATACGCCTTGTCCAAAAACATAGCCCACTGTCTAGTTTTGCAAAAGCAATTTATGGCTTGGATTCCTAGATAAGAGAAAATGAACAAAGATAAGTGAATGTCAAGGTGCTGGGTATTTTTATTTGTTTTCAGTGGTTGTAGTGATGACGGTGTTAAAAATAAAAATAACACCAACATATACCTAAATACAGAAATGCTAGTTCCTACAAAAAAGTTGAAAATTTTGAGAAAAGGGAAACTACATGTGCCCACCATCCAGTCTGAGGGCATGAGAACACCACTGGATTTCACAGATAGCACTGCAGACATCTATTAAAGTCTAATCCAGTGTCGCATTTCTACCCAGGACCGGCTAACACCAGCCCAGTTTGCAGGCTTCCCTTGCACTGTGTTTCTTCATTGTTTCAAGCGGGCAGAGACTTATCCTAATAACGGGTCAGTCCTAAGCCAAATGTGTTCAATTGAAGGCCACCATGGAAGAATGGTAGGATATTGTCTTTCCAACAGCAAGTGAATTGCAGGAGGCTTAAGGCAATATCCATTTCACTATAATGCTGGTTTATGTTACAGCCCTTTTCAAACTTCTAATTGCCTTGTATTGCTGACATTTATAGACATGCCCTATTTAAATGAAAACACAACACTGAGGTCAGGAGGAGGTTCTGGGACAGCAGAGACCCCAGGTGAAGCCAAAGGGGGAAATTACTTTAAAACTTCTAAATGCCAAACATGTTTGAGAAAAAGAAGGAAAACAAATAAAGTCTTGGGTAGAAAAAACATTAATCATAGACCCATGGTATAAATTAATAATAGCTACATGTAATACTCTTATGTAAACTTTTGCTGGTTGGATTATATAATTTTTAAATGAAAGTAAATATTATTCATTTGGCTTGGTAAATCTGGTCTCAGCTTATATGAAATAGCTTTGAATGTGATTTTTTTTCCCCTCCCAATTTCGCTGTTATTCGTTAAAAGCAAATGCAACAAGCTAATCAGGTTAGTCAGCTGCTTTTGGCAATCACTATATGTTATGAGTCCTTCAGATCATTCTATAAGTCATAATGAATAAAATTATATTTCACATTGACACAGAGCTTTTCACCTAGTATCTCAGACCCTTTTATTAGCAATAAATCATTCATTCCAGGACTGCAACTACAGAGTCTGAAACTCCATTCTAATCAGACATTTTTCCTAGGCAGCTCCAGGAGAAGCAAAGCACATAGAGACTACCAGCATTTTCACTTGTTCAATCACACCTTCCTTCACTGAGCACAAAGTCATTGATCACAGCCTGAACACTCCTTAGCTTTCAGGATACAGGAATAAGTGCTAAAGAGTTTACAGTCTAGTTGGGGTCTGGTTAGGAAATCGATTAACAGCTTTCTCTGAATTGTCAGAACAAATGCTTTTTAACCCTATGCCCTCTTATTCTTCCTATGAATTAATTAATTTATTAGTTTATCTATTTATCTGAGACAGGGTCTTTCTTGCTAGGCAGTTCAGGCTGTCCTTGAACTTACTATATAGCCCAGGTAGGCCTTGAACTCACAGTGATCCTCCTGCCTCAGCCCCTCGAGTACTGGGATTACAGTCATGAACAACTTTTTAAGGAAAAGAAATAAGGAATAGACAACACTAGAGTTTTTTGGGGTGGAGCGTGAGGGTTATATATCTTCATATAAAAAATTTATAAAAGAAAGAGAAATCACCTTTTAAAATTAAAAAATCACCACTATTTTCACTACACAATGATAAATATCATTGATAGTTTAGCATAAAAATTACTTCTCTGGTTGAATTTTTATTTTGTTTGTATAAAGTACAGTATAATCACTTTTTAACCTAAGGAAGATCATGATACACCTACTGATTTATAAAAGACTTTTAAAAATTCATCAAAATATTATGAATATTTTCTCATGTGATTAAAACTAGGCTTTAAGGGTTTTTTTGGTTTTTGTTTTTGTTTGGTACCGGGGATCAAACTCAGTTCCTCGCACTTGTGGGGAAGGCAGCTGTACCACTGAGCTAAATCCCCAGCCCTGGCTTTAAGAATATTAAAATCAACTGTGGTATTCCTCCACTCTGTAGAGTGTACCTCTTTTCCTACTTTTACTTGGCTAAAACTTGCCCTGCAAATTTTTTTTTTTTTTTTTTTTGTACTGGGTTCAAAGTGGAACCACTGAGCTAAATCACCAGCCCTTTTCCTAACTATAATAAATGTAAAGCCTTGCTTCAAGAAGAGGAGGAAGAGGAGGAGGAGGACGAGGAGGAGGAGGAGGAGGAGGAAGGTCACACATGATGATCGCACGATTTTTAAGTCTATTACAAGTTTTTAAATTATGCTTCAGGTTTGCTTTAAATCTGCTTTTAGCCCCCAACTCAAATTCACATGAAAAAAGTAACATATGCATGTAAAGTTAACTAGAAGAGAAATATAAACAACATGGTAAATGTATTTTTAGCTTTCTCTCAATTTTCCCCTTGATTAAAAAACAATTGCAAAATGGAATAGTTTGTTATTAACCTAAGTCTATGAGCACATAATGAATAAATATGTAACTGTGATTCTACCATTAGAAAAGAGCACAAAAACACAGGAGCAAACTTTTTGTTTATTATTAAAATTAAATTAATATTAACCCACTAAATAGTCAAAAACTAAAACTTTATGATAAACTCTAAGGTAATCATTAAGAAATAAAATGACTGGGACTGGGGATTTAACTCAGTGGTTCCACAGTCTGCCTTGCAAGCAAAAGGACCCGGTGAGTTTGATTCCTGGTACCAAAAAAAATAAATAAATAAAATGACTGAAAATGTATTGTAAGTGAACAAGGAATTAAAACAGTACACTAGAGGGCCAGGGATTTAGCTCAGTGGTTCTGGTGCCTGACAAAGGCCTGAGTTCGATCACCAGTACCATAAATAAATAAATAAATAAATAAATAAATAAATAAATAAATAAATAAATAAATAGTACACTAGAAAATATATGTTAACCCCAGTCAATAATGGAAGGACTGTGGGAAAACAGACATAACACACATAAAAAATTGATAACAAAGAGCAAACATAAATTCTTCCTCAATCATGATTAGATTACATGTAAATGGATTAAATTTTCCAGCAAAGGCAGAGACTGGCAAATTGGTGAAAGAAAGAAAATGACAAGAAAAGAAAAAATAAAGAATGGAAGAAAGGAAGGAAATAAGACATAAGTTAATGCCTCCAATTCTATTCTGGGAACAAAAGACTCATTCTAGACTCTCTTCGTTACAAATAGACTGAAAGTCAAAGACTAGATAATGATATAGGAAGATATAGGAAAAGATTTTGATTACAAACAGTAGCCAAAATAAAGTGACTGTGTTAGTAGCAAACAAAATAGATTTTAAGGAAGAGCTATTGCCAGAGATAAAAATATATTTTAAACAATAGAAGTCAATCTGTCAGGAAGGCATAGCCATTACAAACATATATGATTTAGCATCAGAGCCCCCACAAACCCTGAGCAAATCTAACTGAAGAGAAAAATAAAAATAACCATAATGAAAACTTAAATATGCTACTTAAATAAAGGATGCAGCAATGAGGCAGAATGCTAAAAACAAAAATAGGTAACTCAGACAGTGCTATAAAAACAATCAGAACTAACAGACATCTGTAGAGTAAGTCACTCAGAACGGCAGAATGCTCTCTCTTCTTGTGCAGGCATGGAACATTTTCGAGGCCAGGCTATGTTCTGGGCCATAAACCAAATCTCAATAAATTTAAAAGCATTTAAAAAATGAAAAGCATGTTTGTTCACTGACCATAGTGGAATTAAATTAGAAACCAGTAACAGAAGGAAACTGGGGAAATTGTCAAATATAATGAAAATTAAACCTAATCCTTCATTAAAAAATGGAACAAAAAGTAAGTCACAAGCATGCATAGAAATTCTATATGGGGAGTACAAATAAAAGCAAAACCTCCTGAAACTTGCAAGATACACAAAAACAGGCTCAAGGGAAATTTACTGATGTAAATGCCTACATGAAAAAAAGAAGAGAGATCCTAATAAAAAAATCTAATATTTTCCCCTAAGAAATGAGTTAAAGCTCAAAATAAACTCAAAGCAATCAGATAGAAGAAAATAGTAAACAATAAAGAAAAAAGGAAAATAAGCCAAATAAAGAATAGAAAAATAATGGAGAAAATATTGAAACCAAAGGTATATTTCTTAAAGCTATTAATAGATATTAATAAAAACTAACTGGGGGTAGGGAGGAAAAAGGTTAAATCAGAAATGAAAGAGGACATCTTACTAAATTTACATAAATAAAGATTATAAGACAATATGAACAACTGGATAACCCAGATGAAATGAACCAATACTCAGAAAGACACATGATTTAAACATTGATCAAATAAGTAAAACACACACACATACACACACACACACACACACAGACCCATAACATATGAAAGATATTGAAATAGTAATTTTTTCAATTTACATTAAAGTGCAGGACTGGAAGACTTCACTGATGAATTTACCAACATTTATGATGATGAATTCTGCCAAAATACTTCCAAAAGTCTTCCTAAATATAGAAGAAGAAGAAATATTAACTAATTCTAGGAAGCCAGTATTGCCCTCACACAAAAATCAGACAGGTGTCACAAGGAAAGAAAGTCATGAATATCCATAATGCATATTTATACAATAATCCTCAACAAATAATAGGAAACTGAACCAAGCAACATTTAAGAAGGACTATGGACCACGACAAGATTGGATTTAGCCTAAAAATGCAAAGCTGGTTCATATAATGAACACTACTCAATGTGATACTCCATATTAATTTCTAATAAAGGAGAAAGAGCACTAAGGTCTTGATGAATGTAGGAAAAGCATTTAGTAAGAGCCAATGTTCTTTAATAATAAACACTCAGCAGAAAAATAATGGGAGGGACTTTCTCAAGCTGAGAAGAACATCCACGGAAAGCCTACAGCTAACAACACACCTAGGTAAAAAATTGGAAGCTTTTTCCCCTAGGTCAGGAATAAAACAAAAATGTTTATTCTCCTAACTTGTGTTCAGCATTCTATGGAAGCTTTTAGCAAGCACATTCAGACAAGAAAAAGAAATGAAAGCACTCAGATTTGGAAAAAATGAAGTAAAGCTATCTCTACTTGTTAATAACATAATCTTTAAGAAAATCTTAAAGAACCCACAGATACAAACACACTAAAAATTGTCAAAAGTTAATAAAAGAATTCTGTAAAGTTGATCATGGGATACAAAGTAATATCAAAAAATCAGTAATTTTTATACACTCTTAATGAACATACCAAAAGTGAAGTTAAGAAAACAATTGAATTTCCATTAACATCCAAAGAATAAAATACTTTGGAATAAATTTAACAAAAATACCCCAGGATTTATACACTGAAAATTACAAAACACGGTTGAAGAAAAATTAAAGACTTAAATAAGGCATCCTGTATTCTTAGACTAGCATTGGGGGTTTAGCTCAGAGGTTCCATCACCCACCTTGCAAGTGCAAGGTCCTGAGTTTGATCCCCAATACCAAGAAAAAAAAAACACTCTGTATTCTTAAGACTAGATATGTTAATATTAGTAAGACATCAATGCTCTTCTAATTAATGTAATTAATTCTAATTAGTTTTAGATTCAAATTGCTTTTCTTTTAAGAATAGACATGCCAATCTCAAAAATCATATAGAAATACAATGAACACAGAATAGCCAAAATAATCTTGAAAAAGAAGAGCAAAGATGATGTACTCACTACTCCTAATTTCAAAGCCTACTACAAAGCTACAGCAATCCAAAAGTATGGCACAGGCACAAATCTAGAAAATGGAACAGAACAGAGGGTCTAGAAATAAATCCATTCGTCTATGATCAAGTGATTTCAACAGGATGCCAAGGCTACTCAGTAAAGAAAGAATAATCCTTCAACATATGTTTCTTCAACAACTGCATGTTCCCATGCAAAAGGATAAATTCAGACTTCTGCATAATGCCATATGGGAAAACTAACTCAAAATGGGTAGAAGACTTTTAGTTCTTAAATGTAAGAACTAAAACTATACAACACTTACAAGAATGCATAGTATGAACTTTGGTGACCTTGGCTAGAAAACATTTTATTAGATAGGATTTTAAATAACTAAGAAACAAAAAAAGGACAGATAAGCATGATTTTGTATTAGGATTTTTCAGAAGGACAGAACCAACAGGAGATAGAGGGTAGAAAGATAGATGATTGATAGATAGATAGATAGATAGGATTTGCTAAAGGAATCAGCTCATGCAATTATGAAAACTAAGTTCCAAGATAGGCAATCTGAATGCTGGCGAAACAGGAGTGCCAGAAATGTGCCTCAGTCCAAGTCAAAAAGCCATAGAATGAAGAAAACTGTAACTCTCAGTTTGAGGCTGTAGGCGTGAGAAATCGGGGCTAGTGGGGAGAGATTACTGGTGCAAGTGCCAGAGTATAAAGACCAGAAAACATGATGTTCTCATGTCCAAAGGCCAGGACATGAAGAGTATCCCTGCTCTACGACAGGAAAACAACAAATTTTCCTTTGCTCTTCCATTTTTTGCTCCATCTCGGTCCTAAACCAACTGGATGGTGCTTGCTTACACTGAGCGAATAGCTTCTCTAGCCCTTCTTGAAATAGTGCTCAGAAATAACACTTTATCTGCTAACTATTCTTTAATTCAGTAAAATTTACAATTTTATTAGCCATCACAAATTGCATCAAAATTAAAAACTTTGTGGTAATAGATGCTATAAATAAAATAATAAGACAACCTACAAATTGGGAGAGTATATTTATCAATCATTGGGCCAGGGCTTTAGCCCAGTGGTTCTGCCGCCTGCCTTACAAGCTCAAGGACCTGAGTTCTATCTCCAGCACCAAAAAAAGAAAAAAAAAATGTAGGCAGTCAATAACTTATCTAGTAAAGTTCTATGTAAAAAATAACCGCTATATAATGGAAACAAACTCTTTGTAGATAGGGAGTGAGGGAGAGGTTGAAGGAAGAGCAGGGGAATAGAGAAAAAATAAGAACCAAGGTTGATTATGTAAAGATACAAATTCCCAACAATGAATGTCATTATATTGTGTACATTAAATGTACCAATAAAATTAATTTTTTTAAAAAAACCACCATTGTATGGGCTGGGGATTTGGCTCAATGGTCTCACTGCCTGCCTCACAAGCACAGGGACCCAAGTTTGATCCCTGGTACCCCCAAAAATAATAATAATAACTATTGTAAATCAATAGCTAAAAAATTGAAGAACCAAATTATTAAAACAATAGGCAAAGTATTTGAACAGATATTTCTCAGAAAAAGAAATACAAATGACCAAACAGCACATCAGATGTTCAACATCATTAGGACAATGTAATTCAAAACCACAGTGACATAACATTTCACAATCACTGGGATGACCATGATTTAAAAACTAAAGCAAAATAAAAGGTCTTCATAAGAATGTAGAGAAACTCACTCTTATACACTGCTAGGGAAATGTAAAATGCTATAGCTGTGAGGAAAATAATTGGACAATTCTTCAAAAAATTCATTGTATGGGGCCACTTTCCAGTCCCCCTAGAATCTTTCTTTCAATAAATTTTTCCTACTGTTAACTTCCATTGTTCCTAGAATTCATTCTTTGATTTTGGAGAAGCCAAACACATGATTCAGATAACTAACAGGGTGTGGGAGTTACACCTCTTCCTCCTATATCATTTTGGAGGTTCCACTAAGATTACCAGTAAGATCTACACCTACTCAAGATGGCAATGCCTGGGACCTACTGAGGGCCTTCAGATAGACTTAGAATAACTGATTGCTGATCACAGCTACAACCTTGTTCAGCCATAAGTAGCCAGAATAGTCTTCGTCCTTTGCCCCCTCACAGCAGGTAGGGGCACTTCAGAGAGGAGAATATTGCAGATAGGTAAGCAAGGCAGTTAGACAGAGCTGGCCCTGGAAGCGCCAACATGGAGAACAATGAAGCTAACATGGAAGACAGTGGAGGAGCCAACATGGTGACAATCGAGACACATTCACTAAAGGCCAGCACTGCAAAAGGAGAGAAACTACCAAACCCACATAAGATAAATAGCGATTGATATTCTAAAGTGGTATTATCCAACAGGGTGGGGAGCAGGATTTTCCAAGAAGGAACCCTGACCCACCCCTTACCACCGAAAATCTCTGCCCATTCCCTGTATGCTTGCAATGTGACTTGCTTCCCCACTGGGTCCGCATTTAGTCAATAGTACCTGTACTCATCATCTTACTAGTTGACTAGAGTTTTGTCCCACCCTGAACCTGCCTCAACTATTGGCCTTGTCCCATAAAACACCTTGGAGAAGCAGGACGAGGGGGCAGCCCACTTTCCAGTCCCCCATCTGTCTGTCTTAGACAGAAGCTTTCTTTCTCTCAATAAATTTTTCCTACTCTTAAAAAAAAAGTTAAGTGTAGGATTACTATATAACTCAACAATTCTCTGAGGTATAT
>NW_022900926.1:7817194-7842364 GCF_012274545.1 Fukomys damarensis
ATATCTCCATGAAAACTGGAATGTTATACAAAATCTGGTAAGTGAATATTCATAGCAGTAGTATTCATAATTACTCAAAAGTAAAACAATGTAAGTGTCTATCAACAGAGGAATGGCTAAAAAGTGTAGGGTAACCCAACAAAGTCATGTTATTCACCCACAGGGAGGAATGAAGTACTAATATATGTCACATATGGGTGAATCCTAAAAACATTATGCTAAGTGAAAGAAGCCAGGCAGGAAAAGCCACATTTTGTATAATTACATTTATATTAAGTATTCCACATAGGCAAACTTATAAGTCACCAAGTAGATTAGTGGTTGGCAGGGCCTGGGATTCAAAGCAGTGGATAATGCTGTCTAAAAGGGGTACAGGTTTTTCTTTTTATGGGGATGACATGTTCTGGAATTGGTGGTGATGGTTGCATAACTTTGCAAATGTAATAAAAACCACTGAATTACGCACTTTAATGTGGTATATGAATTATATTTCAATTTTTAAAGAATTGTGCCTGAAAGACATGGGTAAACATGCTAGAAGGACACAGTCAACTGAAAAGAAGTGAAATGTAGAAGAATGTATGGAAATTACAGAAAAATAGAAAAGAAAATTCATGAAAATACATTTTCTTGGAGAAAGCAATTAATAGTAATGAGGTAACACAGTCAGTTTTTTTCCACTTTTGGAAAACACATAACTGAGTACCCATGTATGTGTTTGGTTACTGGCAAATGTAGCTCATGATTAAGCACTCTTTTTGAAGCCCAGATAATTCTACAAATACTGGAATCTACATTCTATATCATTTTAGAAATACAACCATCTGACTATGCCAACAATTTTTCCTCTCTAAATGCAATAAAGCAGTAACAGGAATAGTGATGGACCATTTGCTTAATTAATATATAAACTACTGGAGAAGTATAAAGACATTGCTGTATGCACCAAATTCTAATAAAATATACTCCATAATTTAATCTGCTAATGTTTCTAAGCAAGGTATGGAGATTTCTTAGGTAGAAGACACGAAAAAGTTTTTACCACAGGACACAAATCAGTGTTCCTGTTATAGAAACTTAAGGCTAGCTATAGGCATAGATATAAAATATTAGATATATTTATATCAATCAATTAATAAGTAATATTAGCTGCACCTTCCATTTTCTTCTTGCTCTCCTTCCTTGAAACTTGTTTAAGGTTTTGACTGTTTTGGTGTATGTACATTATTCCTACTAGATTTAAAGTTTTAAGTTGCTGTGCTCGTTTTGGCAGCATATATACTAAAGTTTTAAGTTGCCAGGAATAAGTATTATTTATTTCTGTTGAATTATGCTGCTAGTGGTGGAGTTTAATGTACAACAGTCTCACGGTACTTATTAAACATGAGAACAAAGGGAGGGAGGGTAAAGTATGGGGGGAGACAACGAAGGAGGAAGGCTTATCTGGCTTCTAGACTGAGTAGTGTTTGTGGTCTCTTCTCTCTGGAGAATTTACAGCAGTGATTCTCCAACTCATCAAAACTACTACCTTTTTTAAAGAGTAAATGTTTGGGCTGCTCACTCTGGAAACCCTTCTGGAAATCCAGGAGCTCTTATTATTTCCAGTAAAACTACCCTCAGGGGCCGGGGATTTAGCTCAATGGTTCTACTGCCTGCCTCCCAAGTGCAAGGTCCTGAATTCAATCCCTGATACCTCCCAAAAAACAAAAACAAAAAATTACCCTCAACTCCTCTTTGGGTTTGTGACTTCATTCCTAGATGAGTAGATACAGTACATACATACATACTGCACATATAGTAACATGTATGGGGGACTAATCCAGGATCTGAGAATAGCAGGAGGTAAGCACCAAATATGTAGTTTTTATGTCCTTTTCTTCTTGAAATGTGTTCTTGTTAACCATGATTCCCATTAGGAGATAAAAGATTTACAGTGTGATTTTTACTGGGTAGCCTTATGGCTTTATATCTCTTTTGTAACTTTTCCTGGTGGTAGAGTGGATTTGGGGAGCAGTGGGCCTCATATACAACACAGGACTTACTCAGCCATGAAAAGGAACCAGTGTGGCTGTTGTTCTAAAAATGGGAGGACAGGTTTCACTAGGGCAGTCCAGTCTGCTCCCCCTTCCACAGCCATGGAGGAAATGCTGAGCCTGCTCTGTCTGTTTCCTCTCTGATTTGATCCTGTGCTGGGGAAAGGGGCCACTTCTAGCTCTTGATGATCTTGCTCTTAGGCTCGTGGTTGAATGGCCTTGTTCAATCACAGCAAGCCTAATCGGGAAAAACCTGTTTCTTATAAAAGACTCTTAACTCCAACTTTATCTTGCCACTTTTTTCGTTCGTTTGGAGGCATGATATTTACTGAAGACTAGAAAGAGAAACTCACCCTAAGAAAGGTTTTATTCCCAATTTGTCTGACTTTCTGTCCTTTGGCTATGACTGGGAACTAGGGGATATCTCTACTCCCTCCCTCCCCTTTCAAGAATACTTCTTGGGCCACATAGACTCTTAGGGTATTTTTTTAAGAGATAAGATATTTAAAGAAAGATTTAATTATGCCACTTACTTTAAACTGATAAAGATAACTAATTTAAAAAGTTTTTTATACTAAAATGAGAACTTAAATGTAGTTTTAGAAATAAAATCCTCATGGTTCTAATATAATGATGTCATCATTATTGTCGTACTAAAATGCCATATTGCCCTTGATGTCAAATATACTGTGAAACTTTATAATTGTTAGCAGTTAACATTCTACAGGAATTCGATTTCTAAAACAACAATGATTGGTAAAGAAATAACAGTTGTCTGGCCATATTTTATATTTCAAAATGATTGTTATCCAGATAAGATCACGATATTTAAACCTACTGCTCCCACTCCAATAATGATGTAGCTCATCTCCTGAGTGTTCAACAGCTAAAGGTTAGAGACCAAAGTTTAAAAACGTAACTAGACTAAGGGGATGACAGATATTCTAGCCCTGGCCTTCCAAGGTCAACAAGGAACTAGAACATTAAGGGACCCCTCTAAAAAGATCCTACACCTTTGGTGAATGACCCAACCTCCTGAGCAGGAAGATCCTTTGACCCTAGAGGTCAGGAGTCAACCAATGTATATTGTACTAAAAGGAGTGTCACCAAAGAGGGAACTGAGTCCCAGATGTCCAAGGGAAGCCATATGGTAGAGCAAGACTGTGACTCATCCTAGCAGATAGCTTTGATCGAGGAGTTAAGAGGCTCTGTACATGGTCCCAAAAGCAACCTCTGATGACCCTTAACTGACCTTGAAATCTTGGAGAAAGGTTAATGTTGATTAACACAAGTCTAACGTTAATTTCATCTTCAATGCCAGCAAAAAATTATAACCCAAAAATGCATAAAAATAATAGTGATATAGGGTAGACACAAAAAGAAGGATCTGATCACTATACTGGCTCTGCTGTCAATCTGCAGGTATGCCTGTAGCTTATCTCTGTCATGGTTCAAGGCAGCTATCACTATTATGGTTCACTTTTACAGTGGCAGCTGTAGAAGCTCAGTAGGAGTCTCTAAATTCCTTAGCTGAAATCGTCCTTCAGTACCACAGAGACCCCACTCCTCTTATGGTTGAAGCTGGAGAGACTTGTGCAGTCCTAAATGAAAGCTATTATCTTTGGATAAATAGTATCAGGTAAAGGAAGGCCTTAAAATGGCAAAGGACTATGAGGTTCATAGATAACCTCCAAGAGCAGGCAGGTCTAAGGCCTAGCAGGTTATGATCCCCATTCCAATTTCATAAAAGCAATGAGCCATAGGATTCGGTTCCTTCCCTTACTCACCTTAATCTGTTTCTCATTCTGGTTCTTATGTTTGGGCTGTACACTAAAATTTATTCCTTCTTACCTAGAGGCTGTCAGACTGCAAATGGTCACGCAGAGGGAGCCAATAAGGAATGTGCTAGACTGCTTTTACTGGGGTCCTCTAGACTGGCCCCTGAAGAGAGTCCAAATCTACTGATTGCTATCAAAGCCCCTTAAGATTAGCTTTCTAGAGAAAGTCCCAGACTGCTGTCTCCCCTGTATTGACCCTTCTTGGCTCAAAAAAAACCAGATCCAGTCTTCACCCCTCCTTCTCTCAAGGAAACTAGAAATACTTCTTCAGAGGGAAAAAATGTAAGAAACAAGTTTGTTTAGTTGCTTTTTACTAAGACAGCCAGCTGAGGTAGAGGTGAATGACCAGCCATATTAATAAAATTAACATAAGAACCAATAGTGAACTAGGACTTTGGACCAGAAATGAACTTCCTCTGGAAACATGGAATACAGCCTCCTCTCCACAAAGGAAAGTATGAACTCCTGAGTTCTGAGAAACATAAATACAAAATAACCAGGTTTGTTTTTTGTTTTTGTTTTTGTTTTTCCTACAATCCCAGTTACCCTCAAACACTACATATTGAAGGACTGGGTTAGAAGCCCGGGTCCCAAATGGTCATTTTAAATCTGTAAAGCCACCTGACAACCGAGCAGTTCCTGTGCTCTGCTCATCTTATAGTTAGCTCTGGAAGGAGGGGCCATATGGCCACCCACTCAGGACCCCTCCTGGAAACCCATGAGATTCCCTTCTTATCTCCAGTGAAACTCCCTAATCTCCAAAAAATAAAATAAGCAAATATTTATGAATGTCCCTCTTTCTATTCTGAAAGTCCATGAATAATGCAATTTATTTAAATATACCTTTTTAGGAAAATGTAATATGAAATACTTACCACAAAGGAAAAATAAAGGAATTTTAACAAAGGAAAATGTAGTTGAAAATGCAAATGCTCAATGGTTACAGTATTGTAAGACATAAACTGATGGCCGGACACTTACTTGCAGCGAGTAAGCCTATATTTTTAAAAAAACTGAAAAGATCAAAAGTCACCTTACAAAAGACATAAAGGAAAATGAAATAATAATATTGGTGACAGAATAAAGTTAGAGCTGGGGAATATTAACAAACCAAGTGTATTTATTTATTTATAATAAGAAAAAGGAGGAAATATGAAATAAGAAAGAACTGATTATATCCTGTCAAAATGATGAAAAAGACTATTATATAGTTCTATTAACTAATTACTGTTTCTTAGTTAAGTATTATTCAGTTTGACTACTTGTCTCATTATTCTGAATACAATACATTAATACATTGTTATGGGATTTTTAATATTTTTTTAATGTTTAATATTCAGCTGAATGTTGTCAACATTTTGCTTTGGTTTTTGTTTGTCATTTAAAAAATCGTAGTACTTGTGTGTCTCTCTGTGTGTTTTGTCTGTTTGTTTTTGCTATGAATGTAATGGAAGGAAAACCAAGCCAAAACAGACCAATAAAGAATATGGTGGACTGGTATCTCAAATGCTAAAGTGGCATTGCCTTTAGTAATATGATTTCCTAAATTTTACAGTGTAATCTTCTTTCAACTTAAGTCTTAAAGATTCTTGGAAATAACCATAGATTTTGGCATCCATGGACTGTTCATGAAACCGATAACCCATGGCAATGAGGGGACACCACTACATAAAATTATTTTCCAACATGTTTCATCTATGCATTAAATAATTGAATTAAGATTCAGATAGTTCCAAATTTGCTTTTGTACTTCTGTCATTGCACAGTGGGATGCTCAAAAGCCATGTGGGCTGTGAGACAATGCTCTATAGTGTGAGACTGCCCCTCATTGCTCAGCATCAAACATCCCTGTCTCCTGCCAAGGAACTATAAACAGCAATAAACTGAAATATGTGCTTTGTCTATGTTTGTCTGTTTCTTGAGAAGATCAGATCAATGAAATCTGACTCTGGAGATGGAGTTACAGGAGTAAATTGATTTGGACCACATTAAGGACTACTAGTGCCTAAAATTAAAATCTCATTAATTTAGGATAAAATGACTTAAATACAGGATTTAAAAATGAGTACTGCACTATTATTAAGGAGGAGGAACTGAAGAATCACAGTTGCTTACCAGTAATTAGCTTAATTATAATTTGTTGTAATGAGTTCTGGCACTAGCAGCTTATAAATCCTTCTCATGACAGTTCCTTCCAATAAAACAGTGGAAATCCCAAAGGGGTGCATCTCTCACTGAATTAAATTGTCTAAGATGTAAAACTGACCACGGAAAAGGAGATCTTATGTAGGAATGTTTGCTTCTTCTCATACTATTGCTTTTCCCCCCAAAGTTATATGAAAGAGGAATAAAACCTACAGGCTACAACCAGAAATACAATTTAGCTTATTTTGATTTTAGGAAAAGGGAAGTTTTCCATGTAGTTTGCAAATAAATAAATACAAATACAATATTATTAGTTCTGTTCTTAACACTGACAAAGAAAAATTTATCAAAAATAGAAGCAGAGAAGGGCCGTAGATTTAGCTCAGTGGCGCAGTGCCTGCCTTGCAAGCACAAAGTCCTGAGTTCGATCCCAGTATCAAATAAATAAATAGAATGAGTGAATAACTCATTGACTTAGCTCAAGATCTACTATTCCAAATAAGCAACAAACGAAATACCAGAAAGGCATATAGCTAATTAATTTATCTCAAATTATGGCACAATAAAAAAGGCTGTTAAGAGAATCCAAGTATTACAACAAAGTACTGCATGGTTCAGTGCAGGGACTAAGGCTGAATAAAGCAGTTGGCTCAAAAGCCCTTTTGGAAAGATGGAAATATTCTAAATCTAAATTGTGGTAATGCACACACAATTGTATGCATTTGGGAAAATCAAAGAACTATACATCTAGAAAAAGTGAGATTTTAAATTTAAATTTAAACCTCTTACAATGAGAAGTCTTGGGATCAAATGGCTTTACATATTAAATTCTATCAAGGTATAATTAATGTCAACATGACAAAGACTTGTAGAAGTTCTAAAACTGAAAATACTTTCTCAGCTAATTAGGATAGGCTTGTTCATAAGGAGCTCAGAACTCTCAGTAAAATACATGACACATATTATACACACAGGATACATAAGTATACAAAACTCTCAGAGCATATAATGCTTACAGATAGCACATATGTGTATTATATATGAAATAACAAAACAAACATTCATATAAATCTCAATATAATATACTATACTATACTACCACTGTTATATAATACATACACTACATGAATATAATAAAAATAGTTTTACATTTTCATACATATTCAGTTTTTCTTGTCCAGTATATTTGGGGCAAGCAGTGTCTCATATTTTGGATATTTGGAAATTTTGAATATATATAATAAGATCTCAGGAGGAGATCCAGGTCTAAAAATGAAATGCATTTATGTTTCATATAAACTATGCATTCATGCGTATAACCTAAAACTATAAAAATTAGGAAAACACTTTGTAGCACACATGTACAGTTATTTCATCTTTTGAAATTTGTAGGGTTCCCTTTAAAGCTTAATACACGTCATATTTGTATCAGCTGTACCAGGGGACACGCAACTGTCATTAAGGCATTAGTGACACAAGCTGTAAATGTAAGGCAGTTGACTTCCATGTGGGCAACTGTATTAACCAATGAGTGGCGGCCATGAGTAGGGAGCGAAGAGCTAAGAGCTACAGCGCTCTCCCTTCCTCCCTAGTTCACAGGGTGAGTTTCTGCAGACTCGCTGGAATCCCAAGCGAGCTGATAGCTCCTTAGATCTACAGCTCAACCACATATTACTGGAAACTCGACTCCCATCTTCTCTCTCTCTCCATTTGTGAATCTGGAATTGTATCTTCCAGTAAAACATTTGTTCTTTAGACATCCCGCTGGCCTTTATTTTAAGGAATCCCAACAGGGACAAGATGATAAAGTAGAATTAAATTGGATAAGATTTGCAAAATCTCTCCGATAAGAACAGAATTTGAACTGAATTCAGAAGGAGATATAATTTCTATTGGTTGATAGGGAGATTAGAAAGCAAGAAGAGAAAAAAATAAAGTAGAAAAGGCGGCATGGACAAAGTTAGGAGACAGGATGTACTTGTATTTTACTATCAAAGTAGATGGGTCTGCATGCTAAAGAGGCCAAGTGTAGAAAGCACGTTGGAGGTGGTGGTTTCTGATATTAAAGAACAAGTCATTCAATATCTGATATTTTGTAGCTCAAAAGAATGACTAGAAAAAGGGGTCAGGATATAGTAAAAGAGCTTTCTGGTCAGTAAACTGTGGGGAGGGAGGAGGTCTTCTCGTGAAGTAAGCCCCTGTTGACTCGTCTCCCCCCTCTTCCGTGCCCATGGACTCCGAAGCACTGCCTGTCTCTCCTGCCTTCTGTATCTATCAGTCGCGACAAGCTAAGGCGCGCTGTCATGGCAACTCGGCTGGGGGTTACCAAACCGCAGACTCACCCTGTGCGCAGCTCCGCGCGCGGGTGCCCACCCTCTCAGCACCCCTGCCCTAGATCCCAGGCTCAGCAGTCACGGAGGCAGAGAGAATACTGCTCAGAACACACTGCAGTTCGTTCCTCACTGGCAACACAAATCATTTGCTAAAACCTGATTCTGGGTAGGCAAGGAGAAGAAAATATTGACGAACCATAGCATAGACCAAAACAAAGCACTGTGAGCAGTCTCCCCCTCTTTGAATACTCATGCGGCTGGAATTCAAAAAGCAGAAAGCCTGTCTAATGCTTCAAGACTTCATTTTGCAGAGCAATTTTAGGTTCACGACAAAATTAAAAAGCAGGTAGAGATCCCCTATATGCGTTCTGCCCCCACATACTCAGAGCCTTCCTCCTTATCCACATCCGTGACTCGAGTGGTGCATTTGTTATAACTGGTAAATCTGTGTTCACATCCTAATTACCAAAGTCCACAGTTAACTTTATGAAGGTCCACTCTTGGTGTTGTACTTTCCCGTGTTTTATTTCAGGTATTTTTTCCCCACTCTCTACATGGAATCCACAGGGAATGAAATGATACCAAAAGAGTTACAAAGTTAAAGTAAATCTTTAAAACTGCTCAAATGGCTAGTTTCTGAAAACTGAAAACTACATCTTCATCCCAGCCACCAACAAATTTGTGACAAAAGATTGTCTACTAACACGTTTTCTTTCTGTCATCCATTTAATACTAGAATCCTTTTAGGAGCTGAGAACATTCACTTCTGTTACAGACATAATTTCTAGTCTCCTCTGCAGGCAGACGAAACCCTAGGAACAATTATATGCTAGTAGATTGAAAGTGGAAATAATGTATGAAAATTTTGAGTAATCTCCTGGTTGGCATGTCTTTATTTGTGCCCCAAATAATACCTAGATATTAAATTTTGTTTTAACCCTCAGTCCAAGTTCAGTATCTTTACTGACTGACTGTTCCAAAGTTTGGAACAGGTTCACTGGTATTTTGATAGGAGAGCCTCAGAAATAACTGCTATAATTATAGGGTGCTTCTTGCTCTTTCCAGCCACCAACACAACCTTTTATTTTAGCTCTTGGGCTTCTAATGAATTGCCTGCTTGCAGCCTGAGAATCGTCTTTGATTCTAAATCCATTTGCAGAGCAGATTAAAGCACCAAACTCAAAGTTCATTTTCTTCCCTGCCTAAGTCAGGAGATCATCCCATTTTGCTTTTCACTTACATGCAAGTCTATTAATTACCACTGAAGGGAGAAATCTGTCCAAATTCTACTGAGGTGCTTTGATTTATCAAAATATCTCAAATATAAAACTTTCAAAACAGATACAACTTCCTTGTGGAAATAGAAAGTCATTCTACAAAGAAGACTGTATTTTGGATCAGATCTTCACTTGATCCTACTACTCAATAGTGGGTACTGGAATTGGTGACTGAAAAGTAGTGCTTTTGCTTATCTAATATTTAGGAACAAAGAATCTCTGAGATAATAGTCTATTTTATTTTTATTTTCTTTGAAAATGTTATAATCCCCATGTTTCTTTGTTGTTTCAAAGCACCAATGAAAACATGCCCTTGGCTAGTATTGTCTCATAAAATGTCTATTGTTCGTACCACAAAAAGCTCTGCTCTGAATTACTAACAGTACATTATCTGTCCTAAATGTAGTTACAGTCTCAAAGTTGTTTGAAGCGTCCTCATGTGCCCCTCCTTTCCCTCATCCTCTCTGAACTCTATAGAGACTGCTAAGTCAATGCACTTGTACCACAGGCCACATCCTGGCCTCCATAACTAGGTCAAGAGCTTCCAGTTAGGGGTGATGCTGCCTCTTCTACTCCATTTTCTCCAGTGTCAGAGGTCTGGTAGATCTCCAGGTATCAGGTACTGAGTGGCAGAGCATGAATAGATGGTTAAATAGATCGATGGGTAAATGAATGGAGAAAGAGGTCAAGTATTAAAATCGGGTCCCATGATTTTCCTTTTAAATGAAGGTCAAGTCCTTTCAATAGCTCCGCTGGTAGAGTGGAGGACTGTAGCTAGTACTTCTGGTAGGAGAAATGAAGGTCAATAAAGCTTGACATGATGTGCATGCCCTTAATCCCAGCACTCTGGAACAATGAGGCAGGAGGGAGGCATGTTCAAGCCCAACCTGGGTAACTGAACAAGACTCTGTCTCAAAATGGCACATTAAGTATAAGGGCTGGGGCTGTAGCTCAGTGCAAGGGCCCCAATATCACAAAACAATGAAATAAATCCAATTTTTAAATTATACATAACCTAAAGTTCCTAACCTTATTATCAATATAAAAATGTTAACTAGATTGCAATTTGACAAGAACTAAGCTTTTCTGTTAACTCAGAAGTGTGGGTAAAGATAGCCCTAACGTAATTATAAATGGGAAATAGAGACTGGACCACTTCAATCTATTTCCCCCTTGGTAGCAGAATCTGGGGTGAGAGTAAAAACTGTCAGGTAAGAAGTTCTTGAAAAACATCTCCCAGTGGTGTTTTGGAGTGAAGAGGATGCTCGTGCTATCACCAAAGCCCCCCAAAACACATCGATGGAGTGCTGTCTGTTTTTCCAATAGTCAATAGATCAAAAGCCTGAACAGCAATGGGATCCAGTGTTTGTAAGGAGAAAAAGTCTACTCAGAAAAATGGAAGGGCACATCTGGAAACATCTGTCTGTGAAGCTGCCTGAAAAATCACCATGTAGCAACAGTGGGAGAAACATCTGGGTGGTGTGTGGCAGACCAGGCAGAGGGAGGGCACAGCAGGGAGCAGAACCTCACAATCAAGACAAAGCCGGGAGACCTCCTGAATGACAAGCCTGAGGAGAGCCCATTCTCACCACATGCAATCCATAAGGACGGTTTGCTCTTCAAAAGTGTTTGGGTTCTCAGCACCCGCTCCAGGCACAGCAGGGAAAAAAGAAGAACACAGTATGTTAAGGTGACTACTCAGGAGATTTCCAGATGCAAGAAAAGCAAAATTCTATCATCTGCGTGCACTGTGAAGTTCTAAATACTAACCTAAAGGTTATTCATTAGACACCTCGTGAACATGCATTTTAACTCCAGGTAACTTAAGTATGATTTCCTTACACAATATATATGTATGAGTTTTAAATCAGATGGAGGTGGAAAACATTATTTTTTCATCAAAACTAACACTACTTAAGTATCACAGTACCATTATACTAGTCGCTAAAGTGTAAATGTGCACACTAAAACTCGTTGGCATGCCCTTTAAATGGTACACTATTTCCACATTCTTGTTGTGGTCGTGCTATCATTTTTGGTAAATTAAGCAAAGTCTACTATTCTATTAAAATGGAGACTTACACTATTCATTTTCGTCCATAGCTTTAAAATACTATATCACCATGAAACTAGATTGAAAGTACACTCTATGTTTTTGTGATCTACAAAATTTGGCATAAAACATGGTGTTTCCAATATTGGCGTGAATTAACAAGATGTCATTTTACATTAGGCTGGAATTAGCTGAGGCTTTCATTGTGTCTGGAAGCTGTACTTATGCTATAAAGTGCAACACAGAAGAAATCATGTAGATATTTCAGACCAAAACTATCTGATGTTGAGAAAAACATCAAGTATTGTTTTTTAGAATCAGTCACCTTCACTTTCCCCATTGAGTGATTTCACTTAAAAATTGCTTAATTCTTTTTTGTTTTTCCACATCTGTGTTGCCAGAATTTAAAAAGGGCAAAATAACAACAAAAAAGATTATACTATCGACTCTCCAAACAAGCTATTTTAATTCAGAAATTTATTTTGTACCTCAGTTCATTTGATCCTTCCCTACCCTCTACATTAAAGTTTTATTGGTCTGATTTTGTAAATGACAAAATTGATGCTGTGAAGAGTGATTTAACTTCCTGCTTAGGGCTTGGATAAGAGCTCAGCTTTAACACTATTAAGGGATGCTGGAAAGTCTTGGTTCCTAATTGGAAGTCTTCTAGCCAAACTGGGACATACACTAAAAGGGGGAAAAAGGGCCCTGATTCCTCTTCCTTTTTTGCTTCCCAGCCTCCACAAGCTGAGAGGTTTCCCGTACTGTTTGTTCCCATCACCACAGGTGCAAAACCCACAGGATCTACTGACCATGTACTGAACCTCTGAAATCATATGCCAAGATAACTGCTTTCTATTTCTCAGTTGATTTTTTCAGCCATTTTTCTAAGGTCAGGAAAACCTACCTCACTCGCTTCAAGTTACATAACTGATAAATGATGAACCTAATCTTTGAATCCAAGTCATCTAGTTCCACATCTAATAACTTTTTTTCTAAATAACTTTTTAAAAGAATTTGCCTAAACTATCAAAGACTAAAAAGTGAGACTAGTTCGCAATTATATCCTCTAAATGTAAGTTTGTTAGTAAATGTGGTCTACCTCTCTGAACGTCTTCATTCTTTGTCACCTTTAATTTTTTTTAATTTTTATTGTTCCATGTTTGCAGTAGATAATGATTATGTTCATAATGGGGAGTTGCTACACACACATAACACAGGTTAATTTGTCTTATTTCCCCTCCCAATTCCCCTCCTGACACTCCTTCCTCTTTCCATCTCTTGATCCCCTTTGTATTTTTAACTTACAAACATCCCTCTCATTTTCTCTCATCTTCAACCCAATTTTATCCAAGCTATAGGCTGAACTCTTCCAAAACATTTTGGATGACTAGTTCCATCTTTCTGTTGAAGCTTAATTAATTGAATGCCTTCCATTCATACTTATTTATATATTTTAACAGTAGACATTCTAGTGCAGCAAGTCAGTGCTTAGCCAGGCTTCAAGAAAAAGCACAACATTTTAATCAGACCTCTATGATTTACCATGGAACTTTTGGCTTCTAATTTCTTACAAATAGCACTAGAAAACTATTATTTCCTTTGGATGATCATTGTGAGGAATACGTATTTGTGCTAATATCTTGTGTCTGACACGGGGCCCAATAAATGGTAATAGTGTATTTGTGATGTTTAACTAGTATCTTACTCTGCATTTTAAACACTGTTCCTTTGGCAGGGGGTGACATGGTCCTATTGCATGAAAAAAATGTATGCTATTGTCAAAGTCATTAAGAAAATATTTCTTTAATGAATGAAAAAAATTGAAAAACTCTAGTGTGTTTTACTAGTGTGCTGTACCATCTCTGATTGACCTTCTTGCCCAGAAATGTAGCTTTAGCCAAATAACCTCTTTTGGATGGTGCATAACAAAATGAATTACAAACGGAGGACTATGCTTTTAAATTTAACACACACTCTTTTAACTGCTGTCTTAGAAGTGCATCTCTGTTTTGACTACTTTTGCAATCATAAAAAGTAAGCCTTGGTATACACTGTGACTTTGCAGTGGATCCTTGTGTACTAGTATCTGATCAGCCGTTCATTCATCTTCCTGAGTGGGGGGTCTGCAGTTCTGAGGATGCTGAGCTTTGAAGGCCTGTAACACAGAGTGGAATCAAACAAACATCAGTTTTATGTCTGTTGTTTCTTTAGAAAAATATTAGAACATTGCATCAAAAGCTGGGGGAATCAAATATCCTACCAGCTCATGGAAAGAGTAAGACCCTTCATCAGCACAGCAGTGATGACAACGAAGTGATTATGTTGGGATGTAGGAGTACAAAGAGCTTAAGACAAACTGAGTGAGAAAATTAGCAAGCTACACAGACAGTTGGAGGATCCCACCTTACCACAAAAGCAGAAGAGCCCTCTGTAAAGTGCAAATGAGCATAAATCCCTCTGGCATGTCGATCAGCATGATGGATTTTGGTCTCAAATGCACACATTTTTTTTCCAGAATTCCAGAACCATGGAGGAGCTGCACTGGTGATACTATGTGAACAGCCTCCACCATGCACAACAAGAATGTGAGGCACGTCACAGATGGCTTTAGATTGTTAGCGCGGCTGTTCTGTACTTTCAGTGCCCAGAACTCTTCAGAGAAGCTTCAGCACCTTAACTTATGAGGAAGGCTTGACCAGAACCCAATTCTAAGGAGAACTCCATGTCTTCATTCTGCCTTGAGTCACTGCCAGATACTTTATGCCAGCCTGGTCTCTCGGCTCTGAAAAGACTCATGAGACGGCAGAATCAGGCACAAACACAGCACTGGAGAAGCCTAAGATGAAGCAGATTTTGGAACATCACAGTGACAGACTCTAGCATTACTGTGGGGTATACATGTATGCATACTCACAACTAAATCCTCTAATCCATGTCCCTAGCACTGCGAACAGAACTGCTGACTCCACCCAGGAGGCTGCTTCATGGCTGTGGGTAGCCCCCAAGTATGACCGCAGTTTCTGTCCCTAGTGTGGCCTCGGATTCGCCTCCATCCTTCTCTCCTCTCACCTGCACGGGTTAGAATTGCTTTCTAGGGCTGTCTGGACTTTAAACAGCTTCTCTCTCTTATCCTCTATACTATTTACAAAGCCTCTACCACACAGAGCATCGGACAATACTGGCGCTCTGCCCATGCATGTACGCGTGTGTGTGTGCGTGTGTGTGCTCACATGCACACAAGTATCTGATGTCCCTTAACCCACTGACACTTACCAGTAAATCACTTCAAGATGTATAACACTGAATTTCAAAAGGGATCGTTTCCCATTGTATTTGTTTTCCACGGCTGCTAGAACCAATTAGCACAACCTTGGTGACTTTCAAACAACAGAAACTTGTTCTCTCACAACTCTTGGTGCCCGGGGCTCAACACCAGAATCCTTTGGACAAATCACAGTGTCAGCAATTCTCCCTCTCAGTACCACAGGGCAGATTCGGCTCCTGGCCTTTTCCAGTTTGTGGGTGCTACTGGCATTTCTTGGTTTGCAGTCTCACTTCTCCAGTCTCTGCCTTGTTCTTCTCATCATCTATGTGTAGCCTTCTCTCTGTCTGTGCAAATAACTTCTTTTCTCCTCACTTACAGGAACACATGTGATTGCACAGAGGATTTACCTTAGTAATGCAAGATAATCCCCCCATCTCAACATCTTTAACTCAATCCCATCTGAATGCATAAAATGTACAGATTTCAGTAATGACGATGTGACATCCTTGGGGGCCGTTGTTCAGTTCACTCCATTTTGCAATCATCATTTGGAAGTGTTTTCTCTGGGAACCAGTGGATCAAAACACTCCTATTGCAGGCAGCATTCTTGTTATGTGGACTGTACTTAGATATAGGTTACACACAAAGGACTGAAAGAGAAAAGCTCATCTACTGTGTAGAGAAAGAGGAGCTGACATGCTAGATGAGGTCACTTCTGGTGATTCTTTAGCAAAACAAGAATACCCAGGAATTGGAGGCCAGCTCTGTATTAGCTAAGCAAGAGGGTGAGGCTTACTTTGCCTTAGCAATGGGGGTGCCCAGGTGCATCACAAAGAATGGTATATAAAGCACACACTGAAAGGTCATTTTAAGGTGATGCTGTGTGCAAAAATGATTAGAAGATCAAGGTCCAGAGAAAGTTGTGAGGGCCCCTTGAGGTCATGTACTCCAAAGGGAGAAAGAGATAAAACAAACCATGAGTCTACTTTCTTAATGCTCTGAATTTACTGCACAGTTATTACCATTTTTGAACTCTCTGTGGAAACGTTGCCCTGCACAGGACAGGAAGCCTCTCCATCCTCCCCAAGCTTACACTTAGCAGATGGGAATTCTTGGGCTTAGTAGTTGGAAATCACGACTAGTCCTCTCTGCAGCATGGAATCCAAGGCAATGATTTGCCAGGAGTAGCCAGGAGGACAAGCGTGTGATGTGCTCAAGGATTACTTCAGTGCAAGGACACTAAAGGACTCAGAGACGTGCTGGGTGATCAGCTGTACCTCTCCACCTGGAATTCTCTCATTACAAACCCAGAGAGCTCCTAAGCTGTATTCTGGACAACAGTTGTCATTGTTGTGCAGCAGAGGTCTTCCAAGTCTTCAGAGATGCCAAAGAGCAGCTCTCTGAGCCTCTCGTGTGCCACTGTCCTCATATGTTTTACATTTTGGGCTTTTGAACAAAGAGTTCTGCAACCAGAACAATAGAGACTGAACACTCTTGGTTCAAAGGAGCAGACCCCACAATGACCCAGAAACTCATGCAGTGTGCCAAGCAGGGGACACAGTGCACAACTCACACACAAGCTGGGGACCATCTCAGACAAAAGATGTACTACCCAACTAGTACGGAACCCGTGACACTGGCTGGTGTAGATGATGAGAACCTGGTTCTTTCTGGTGTTTCATTTCTTCCTCTTGTGACAAGAGAAACAACCAGAAAGGGAATAAAGAAAGGCAAACTGTTGTTTCTCACAATTCATGTCACCTATCAAGTGATAATTTCCTTGCTTGTGTTCTGTATATTCTCCTTTTTTTTGAAGCACTTTACATTTTTATGAGTTTCTGAAGAGCTATCCAGGGGGATCAAAAACACAAGGGTCGTAAAAAATTACATAACTCAGGGCAAAAAAAAAAAAGGAGAGGAATTGAGTTGAGATCTGGAAGTTTGATGAAAACCTACTCTCACCCATTATCTATGTATCATTTTTATTATTGTATATGTTTTTTAGAAAGATGAGATTTTACAACTCACATTTCCCAGACTACACTAGCCGCTGGATAAGGCAATAATAACATAATTATCAAAAGGTTCTGGGGCCATTTCTGTCCAATGTAGCCTTCCGGAAATTATTCCCCGGTGGCGCAAAGTTTTCCTAGGTGGTATCTCGCGCCACAGCCCCTAACGCCTATGAGGCTCTTTCATCCTTTATCCAGTCTCAACTTCTTTAGGAACTTTTCATGTCAAAAGTGACAGGTAGACTTCTGGGACCATGCAGTCTCTGGTAATGAGTGAGCCGGCGAAGGATTCAACACACTGACTAGCCCTACTATGACCATACTTGTGCCAGGCCCTGCAGGGCTCAGGAGAGATGACGGGAAGATCACTCTTACGCAGACCACAGTGAGGGCCAGAGCGGGCCGCTCACCATGCCTTGGATCTCCCCGCCCCAGTGTCTCAGAATGCAACTGTCGTTATGGGGATGGGGTGTGGAGATGCTGTCTTCATGCGTGTTTCTGCGCCCCAAAGAATAATGTTCATGCAAACAGCAAAGTTGTATTTTTTGATCACCTGAATTCACCGACTGATGACTTTTTCCCTTTATACAAATATGAAAAATATTAATTATACAAAATTACTGAACTTTAAATATGAGTATAATAGTAGGGTTTTTTGTTTGTTTGTTTGTTTTTGTTTTTGTTTTTGTTTTTGGTACCAGGGATTGAACTTGGGTCCTTGCGCTTGCGAGGTAGGTGGTGGAACCACTGAGCTAAATCCTCAGCCCAACAGTAGGTTTCTATAAGTCATATTTATAATAAAAAGTGTTACTGATACACATAATTAACTTTTACTTAATATTTAAAAGTTATATTATATATAAATATATTTTATATTTTTCCATTCAATAATCTTTATCTTGGGGCCGGGGATTTAGCTTAGTGGTTCTGCCACCTGCTTTGCAAGCACAAGGACCCAAGTTCAATTTCCGGTACCAAAAAAAAAAAATAAATAAATAAAAATCTCTATCTTTTAGTCTATTTTGTTGAGTCAAATAAATACTCTGTACAGAATTTTCTCCAATCTTTTGGACTTTCATTGCCTATAGTTTGTTAAACTACCTGAGCTTCTACACCTCAGGTTTATAGAGAAAAAAGCATGTCCTCTATTTCCATGAGTCATGAACAAAAGAGAAAAAAGGCTGAAGCGAAGAGGGCCAAATTTTCAAGTCCAAGACCTCAGTGAAAAACGGCTCTTGGAAGTGTGATCCAAAGGTCCTTTCACAAGCATTTTTTCTATTTATTTAAGGGAGTTTCTTTCCAGTGGCTTTAGGTACAGTTGAAATCTAATGCTGCAGCATGAGGTTTCCATTACAGAGCATAAACTGTTACCTATGTAGGTTGGAGACTATCCCTCCTGCCGCACCCCAGCACCTCAGGGGCTGCACCTGAAGATGTCAGCCCTGCAGGAAGCGGGGCAGTGGCATATTGTTTAAGAGAACAATAGATCTGGTAGATTCACTAGAGACAAAAGCAAGAAAGCAACTACTGGAAAGTCTGGTAAGTCTTTCTGTGCATCTGGAATTGATAGGAAGAAATGACACAGGACCATTATTTGTCTTATATGAATTCCAAAAGTCATCATGTTGAGCACTTTATTTTTTTCCCAAGAACATTTGTACTGTAAAGTGTAGTATAGCTCTTTCTTGTACACAGATGTACATGGCTGATGAATAGAGTGAGGCCTATGGTTTCAATGTTCTCACCCTCCAGAGCTGAATTATACCAAGATGCTGTTAATTACACGACAGTTCTAAATGAAAGCTCACAGCAACAAAACCCACAGTTAGGGGGTTTAATGGATAGTTTTACAATATTAAAAACTTGCATCTTTAGCAAGGTTGAAAAGGTCTCTAGAACTTAAAGGAGACCGATGAGACGAGAAGAAATTAAGGGAAGAAATAGAACAAGGAGTTAAGGGAAGAAATAGTACTGGAAAATAAAATATTCCCTCTTTACCTTGTTTCTTCTCCACAGAAGTTTTGTACACATGTCACCATAGTATTATGTTGTTTACCACCCTACAAAGATTTAAATATTATATTTACTTTACACGAGAATAGTTTATGTCAACAGAAGCAACTGAAGACACAGCATTAGCTGTATTGTTT
This sequence comes from Fukomys damarensis, assembly GCF_012274545.1. Classification (NCBI taxonomy): domain Eukaryota; kingdom Metazoa; phylum Chordata; class Mammalia; order Rodentia; family Bathyergidae; genus Fukomys; species Fukomys damarensis. Next base: position 7,836,304 of record NW_022900926.1, read on the forward strand.
TGTTTGTGCTGAATAATTACACTACTGCTGATGCTGGGAAACTAATTGTTTTCCACAGTTCATTTCATACTGTAATACTGTTTCTACAGGTAGGGAAATGGATCAAATCAAGAACCTCGACCAGAGTTAAATAGTTAATGTGCTGAGGAGGTAATTAAAGAGAGAGAGAGATTTCTGCATTTAGAGTACAAGAGATTTTTACTAAATCGTTGTTAGACTTTTACTAAAATCTAATTTTTTGTTTTCATCAAATGGTTCCCTCTTAAATATAGTTTTTGTGTTGTCTTCCTACTTAACTGGAATACTAGTAAAAGTGCACAAGCCTCTTAACAGACTGATTCTGGGTTCCTTCTTAGGATCCCAAATTCCTAAATAAATTGTCACCACTAACGAGAAAGGTCTTATGACTCAAGCAAATGCTATAGAACTGGTTTCCTTTTTCCACACAAAATCTCCTTAGGAAGGAGTCAACCTGGTTTCAGGTTGCTGCCTGGCTGTTCAGACGAACGCTGTGACAATTCCACACTCATCCTGCTTCTCAGCACAGGTGTTACTGGCAGAGCTGGAACAAACCCAGAGGTGCTGGGCTGTCCCAGTCACTGAGGGACACACCCAACCCTGGCCACCGCCCAAACACTAGCATGGATCCCACGGGGCCCTGATGCCAGTGCTACCACTCCCCGGGGATGACCCTGCCCCTCCCTAGGAACCACTGAACTCGGGGTCTGGCCAGCAGGCAGCTCCTCCATAGCCGCAGCATTCAGTGCAGGACTTTGGGTGCAGCCTTCATCATTTTGTTCCTGGCCCGAGGATGTGGGAGCTGATAACACGCTGCGGTTGGCAGCTTTGAACTAAGCCTTGCTATGGGGCAAAAGCTGAGTTAGATCAAGAGAGAAATGTTGGGAAGGCAAATTAGCAGGAATGGCAGCAGGAAGGTAGTGTGATCATGGAGCCCCAGACACCAGTGGGAAGGAAAGGCACACCCAGAAGTTCTCGTCTCCTGTCACTGGAATAAAGGAACCGAAGTAAGGCCCAGCACAGGTTTATCTGGCCAGAAGCTAATACCCAATATGCTGCTGGCTCACGAAGTGCAGTTCTCTGTCTGCAACCCAGGGTCCCTTCAGCCTTCACCATCTCTCCTCGGCCACCTGGTGATGACCAGAGGCCTCGCAGAAGACAGGCCGACGGTCTGCTTTCATGTCTGCTGTAGCTTATTCCTGAAATATGTCATCATGAAGACTAAAAAGCTTGATGCCCCATTCAACACATTTTGAGTTATATTTTTGAAAGAGAATGTTTGGGCAATGACACACAAATTGCATGCACAAAGCAAATTAATTATTTGCAGATCTGTAGTGTAATTATACGGGTTGTGCTATCCATCTGTGAACCTTCGTCTCCCCTGGTGCAAGCCCTGCTTATAATAAAAAGGGTTTAATAGCTTTAAAAAGAATGTATTATGCTCATATTTGCACGAGAGCAAACTCTTCTTTATTTGATGGCATTCACCGGCTCATATGAACGCAGGGAACCTTGAAGAGCTGACAGATCCCTTCCCTGGCATTCAAGAGCAAAAGCTTTTCAACAAATCCATAAAGATGGTGTGGAGGGAGTATCACAGCGACTTGAAGAACCTCTTCATTGTTTAATGTCTTTCACCTTCAGGAAGCTTTATTACTGCATATACATTTCCTACAACAACTCCAGCTACTTACAATTTTCTGGGGCTCCAGGATTCTGTGGAATGCCTGGTTGTTTCCTCGACGTGAAATGCATCATGACAGAGGACCTTTGTTCAATGAGTTCCACATCCTCTATCGAATGGGTAGTATCTCTACTTTTATCCTTTCTCTGTAGGTCTTATTTTGTAAAATTTAATAACATTCAGTAAATAACATGAAAATTTCCTATACTCTTTTTTTTTGTGTGTGGTGATTGGGGTCAAACCTAGGACCTCACACATGCTGGGCCACTATCATCTTAACACTGAGCTGCATGTTTCCTTCCCTCTCATCCTCATTCTTAGTCATAAAGAAAATTCTTCACTGAGACTCTCTGCTCCCTGCAAGAGTGTACAGATGGGAATATCATCACCTCAGAGGTCCCTCCATGCTTTTGTGTTTAGCGGTATGGGAAGATGGCAGCTTCTAATGCACGTCACATGACTGACTGTACTCCCATGATGCTAAAGGCTTCATGCTTACAGCCCAGTAGCATGGAGGCTGACCTGGCAAACGGACAAGATACGGGCAGAGTTAGAAAAAGCTGGTTACCTTTGGCACGCAGACTGGCGGATGGTTTGCAGGAGATGTGACCTTTAGCTTCATGTTGAAGAATGAGAAAGTAATTTCCACGAGGGAACAGGAAGTTACTTTTAGAGTAAATACACGAAAAAACAGAGATAGATAGAATTTTAAAAAGAGGTTCAAGATATCCCACGCAAGTCGACATGATAAAGGAGATAAAATGAAAAAAGGGTGGAAGTAAAGTGCACAGTGTTTTCTACGGGTTGGGTGTGTCCTATACATGGTTCTTTCTCTTCATCATGGACATCTATGCTCAGCCACACTTGACCCACAAAGAACTCAAGGGTCAGAGGCCAACGAAGTCAGGGTAAGAACCCAGAATGGGCTGATACCAAATGCACACTCCGGGCTCACATTCCACCCTAGCATTCCAAGAGGTAGAGCATAGTCAGATCACAAGGGTCTTAGCACTGCTGAGGAATTTGAACTGTCTCATAGACCAAAGAGGTTTGGAATAATTTTTTTTCACTTTTTATTTTTAGGGAAAAGGTTATATTCCCAAAAATGTAGTGATAGTGGTGGAAGTCAGAAATTAAAATAGTAGAAATGATAGCAGAGGCTAAGGGAATAGCCCAGACCAGATCCAGTGGAGCCCTAACCTAAGGCAGTAGCCGTGAGGGTGACACGGAGTGGATGGGTTCACGAACACTTCCCAAAGTTTCGTCTCCAGGTTTGGTGACTGCTTTAGTGTGGGAATGAGGGTCCATGGCATTAACGGTGGGGTTGCCCATTAGAGCAGTAAATTCCGGAAGGAACAGTCAGTAAAAAATAAGAAAGTAAAAAATAAAGAGTTTAGGTTTTTGCAATGTTGAATTTGAAAAGGAGATGTGCACGTTTCATAGATAAGGAGGTCTCTGGGGCTAGAGTCTGGAAAATGAAGGGTTGGCAGCGAAGAGAAAATCACCCTAGGGAAAGACACAGAGTTAAGAAAAATACAGGGTGAGGCAAGAATCCCCAGGGCTACCAACTCTTTTGTAACAAATGTTCCATCATAAGCAACTGTATTAAAATCTAATAAATAAACGTACACCTCTAATGTGGCTATCCCATTGTGTAACCATGGAGTGGCCTGGTCATTCCCAGAGAACCGATCAGGCCCAGACCTGACCTAGGGATTCACCAGTGGATCCTTATGGAACCTGACTTTTCATGGGCGACGGAGGCAAAGGAAAACATTAAGAGGGAGGAGAAGGATGATGGAAGGAAACCACACTGCTGTGAGGAAACCCTTGTAAAACCACAGAGTTCAGCTGGACCTTCATAGACCAGAGACTGACACCCGGCCAGACCCAGAAGACTGTGTGCACGGAATGGGCTCAGAGTGGGGAGTTGGTGCAGAGAGTTTAGCAATGCTTCAAACAAAATAGGAGAAATGCTTCATCAAAACCAACAGGTTATCCGTGGATTTCCGCAGACCCCAGGATCCAGGAGGAAGATGCACCAGGTCTACCTCCCACTGGGCTTCAGGGCGTTCTGTGGTGACCAACCACATCCTAAGGCGGAGTGGTGTTCACTTCAAAGTTGCTGAGGATTTCAAGGATTCCAGAGATGCCCCAGGATGGGAACTAGCCCTGGGTGGCTCTTCTGTTTGCTCCACCTCAGTTCTCATGTCCTGGAGCAATTCCAGGTCAGGCTTGTGGCACGCCTCAGTCAGCTCACGCTGCTTTCTTTCTGTCTGTCTGTTCATCCTGACTTCCCTGGTCCTAAGCGGTTGGAAAATTTCCCCTACTTCTCTGCCCAGTGTATCGCACTGGCATTGCTCCTCCTCTTGGAGAACAGATGTATCTCTTGACATCCAGCTTTGATCCTCACCTTCCTGAAAGCAGCATATTCCCCTAATAAAGGAGTTATGTCAATTTCCTGATTAACATTGCTTTACATTTCCTGACTATTTCCATAAAGAGCCCACGTCATTTAGAGGCTTTTCCCCGTATGCCTCAGCATCACAGTCCCCTGGGCTGTGGCCATGAGCAGCAGTCTCCGCGGACTGAGAGCAGGCTTCACACAGCAGCCTCTCGTCCACCTCACAGAAGAGCATCTTTTCCTCCTTGTGTGCCACGTGGATCTGCTCCCCAGAGCTAGAGCCGTGCTTGCATCTGCCTGTCTGACAAGATTTCCAGCTCGTTGAGGGCAATATTTTTTAGCACGTGTTTGCAGTACATAATGATTACATTCACCATGGGGAGTTGGCACGTGCACATAACACATCTTCATTCTTTTTATGTCCCTTTCTTTTCTCCTTCCTCCTTTTTCCCTCCGTCTTTTGGTTCCCTTCCCATTTGCAAAAGACCTATCTCCCTGTTTTCTATTATCTATCTTTTATCTTTGTCTTTAGTTATATTTGGGGCTTCTCATATAAAAGAAACCATATGATATTTAAGCTTGTGTTGTGATTTATTGCACTTAAAATTATGGTCTCAAGGTGAATTCTCATCGTCCTACAATGACTCAAGTTTATCCTTCTTCATGGCATAGTGGTACTCCACTGTGTATAAATACCATGTTTTCTTTATTGATTCATCTGTTGATGGTTATATGGCCATTTCCAAGATTTAGCTATGAATTATGCCATGGGTATGCATGGATCTTAACGTCTATTGTAAAAGCTTGAATATTAATTGATACATTGAATATGCAGAAATGTTTATGTAATCACTTTCTTATGACTGGTACAAAATAGCTGGCCCCACAACTTGAAGAGAAGGGACTCACTGTTTCAGATGGTTCAGTCCATGGGGTGGCAGAAGGACCTGGAGGGTAAAGCTGATCAACCATGGCAGCCAGGAAGGAGAGAGGGAGAAGGGAGAAGCCAGAGACAAGAATACATCCTTCCAGTAACACTCCAGTATCCCATCTTTTCTGACCAGACATCACTTCTGAATAGCAGACTTTTGCAATACAAGTTAGATCTAAACCATAGCATTCAGCCCTTGGCCCCCCAAACTCTCATAATCACCCCATTATGTAAATTCATTTAGTCCATCTCTAAGAGTCACCAAAGTTCTAACACTTTCAGCATTGCTAAAAATTTCAAGTCCAAAGTATCCCCTGTGAGTCAAGGCAAACTATTAGCTGTAAGCCCATGGATAAAAGTCAGAAATAAAGTTAAATAACCTACAATAGATAATAGCCCAGCGTAAGCAAGAGAGAAGAATAGGGAAATAAAGAAAAATTCAATCAAAGCAAGGCCATTCATAAGTATCTAGAAATCTGTCCATTTCTTCTGTGTTTTCCATTTTATTAGAGTACAGATTCTCAAAGTAGGTGTTCATGATCCTCTGGATTTCTTTTGGATCTGTTGTGACTTCGCCTTTTTCACTCCTGGTTGCATGGATCTGAGCCTTTTCTTTCCTTTTTTTGATAAGATTAGCTAAGGGTTTGTCGATTTTATTTATTCTTTCAAAAAACCAGCTCTTTGTTTCATTTATTTTTTGTATCGTTTTCTTAGTTTCAATTGCATTGATTTCTGCTCGGATCTTTATAATTTCCTCTCTTGTTTGAGCATTGAGTTTTTCTTGCTCTTGTTTTTCTAGGAGTCTAAGTTTCATCGTGAAGTTGTTTATTTGAGCCCGCTCTGTTTTCTTAGTGTGGGCATTCAATGTCATGAATTTTCCACGTAGAACTGCTTTCATTGTGTCCCAAAGATTCCTGTATGTTGTATTGGCATTCTCATTTATTTGTAAAAACTGTCTAATTTCTTCTTTAATTTCCTCTGTAATCCATTGATTGTTTAGGAGAGTGTTGTTCAGTTTCCA
>NW_022900926.1:7843378-7921348 GCF_012274545.1 Fukomys damarensis
AAGAACGAGAAACGAGAAAATAGATTCATTCATAGGAAAATGGATGCATATTGAAGATATACTCCTAAGTGAAATAATAAGTCACACATGTGTAAATACTGAATAGTTTCCCTCATGTGAATAATCTGCAACAATGCATAGATTCTAATAAGATTACTGACATTTAGAAATGGGAAGAAAGGAGCTAAAGGTGTAGGGAAGGTGGGATTGGTAGAGAAAATAGATTCATTCATAGGAAAATGGATGCATATTGAAGATATACTCCTAAGTGAAATAATAAGTCACACATGTGTAAATACTGAATAGTTTCCCTCATGTGAATAATCTGCAACAATGCATAGATTCTAATAAGATTACTGACATTTAGAAATGGGAAGAAAGGAGCTAAAGGTGTAGGGAAGGTGGGATTGGTAGGGGAAGAGTAAAAAGAGAAAAGAAATAATGTGAGAGAATGAAAAGATGAAATAAAATGTTTGTAGATGGGGAGGGGAGGAGGGGGTGAAGGGAGGGCAGAGGTAAGGGGAAAAAATGAGAATCAAGACTTGTCATGTAGAGGTACAAGATCCCAACAATGAATGTAACTGTACTGTATCCCTAAAATGTACCAATAAACTCAAATAAAGCTGAAAAAAAAAAAGCAAGGCCAAACATCAGCACAAAAAAAAATTAAATCCTATAGCTCTATATTTTGCTTGTAGGGTAGGTTGCTGCAAGATGTAAGCTTCAAAAGACTTTGACAACCTTGCTGGTTGCAGCCCACATGGCTTCTCTCCTAGGCAGGATATACTCCCTGCTTCTTGTTTTCCTCAGTAGATATTCCACATATCTGGCATCTTCCTGGGATTTCTACAGCACCTTCACCTTCACTCTTACTATTACAGGGCCACACTGCCTAGCCTTCCAGGCCTTCTTAAACATGGGTAGAAGCCTCATGATCTCATACCTCTTGCATTCTGTGTGCCTGAAAAACCAGAACAATATGGATAACGCCAGTGCCACCAGCTCTAGCAGTGTCTGGGCCCTCTTGGACCATGGTTACTGAAAGTTCTGAGTGGCTGGATGGCTGACAAGATGAAATATATGTCTGGGAACCAACACCCTAGGCATGCCTTCTCCAGCAGCGTGCCTGGGGCTCTCTTCTCAACTAAAGTCTTTCACAGGAATTTACCCTTTTACACCATTAAGCTTGTGATCGATAAAATCTGGCCATTTCTTGAGATGCCCTCAAGGATACTTTTCTGTTGTCCTGATGCAAAGTACTTACTATATTTTAATGTAATCTTTTCACCAACCATACTGTAGCGGCCCCAACTTTGCTTGTATTTTTTTCGAATCGTTCAACTCTTGCTTTTTTCTCCTGATCCTCAGTATGGATCTGGCTAAAAACAGCCAGCAGCGCTCATGCCACAGCCTCAGTATTGGGCTGCATTGAAAATTCCTTCATCAGATTATTCAGGCTACCATTTTTTAATTTCAACCCTACACAAGGTCTTAGGACATGAGCAAAATGTGGATAAATTGTTTGCCAGGATGTAATATGTGTGGTCTCTATTCTGGTCCAGAGAGAGGAGAAAAGAAAGACGAGAGGAGGGAGGAGCCAGGGTCAAAAATAAACCCTTCCGAGTCACGTAGAGTTTGTGTAGTGTTTCTTAAATTCTATTTTTTCATGTAAAGTGTGAAAAAAATTATTCAAAATTTTGTTTACATGGGCCCACGAAAGAAAAAAGAATTAAAGTATATAATAACAAATGGATATAATATATATATATATATTCTTTATTAGTTTTTAAATCTGTAAAATTAAGCTAATAAAATCTACTTACACAGAGATTGTGAAAATGAAAGGAAGTAGAAATGTTGAATGCATTATATATATTATATATACACCTACCCCAGAATAAGAGTCAAAAATCTGAAACTGGACTATTAAGTAGGACAAATTGACATTATTTTTGGAAACATAATGTGGAGCTCTTTTTCTTAACTTGACAATGTATTTGTCATTTTTTCAGTATTGTAGTAACATATATTAGATATATGAGTGGATTTATGCTTCATAAAAAAATCCCAGTCTTTTCTAGGTACCTGCAAATTGACTTTAGTATTAATCTCCCTCTTTTATGTCCTGTACTTTTCAATGTCATTTATATATGGTATGAATACACATAATGTATTAGCTCATGCCTTTTTCCTCTCCAGGAACATTATGATCCTTTCCAGGGCTCCATAATAACAGAGCCCTGCAGACCTGGTGCCTCAAACAACAGAAATTTATTTTCTACAGCTCTGGAGCCTGGGAAATCCAGGATAAAGAAGCTGGTAAGATGGGTTTAATGTCGAGGCCTCTTCTGGCTTGTAGGCTGTCACCCTCTCACAGTGTGTTCAATGCTTCCTGTTTCATTTGCAGGAAAGCAGAGCTCAGGAGTTTTGCCGTTGCATGTGAGGGCACTGAACATGTCAGTCAGAGTGCCAACCTTATGACTTTATTTAACCTTCAGTGCCCCTTGATAGGCCCCATTTTTAAATTCAGTCACATTGGGAGTTTGGGCTTCAACATACAAATATAAGGGATGGGGACAAAATTAAGTCCATCCCAAACACCCTCATAGAATTAAAAGGAAAGACAAAACATCTAACTTCCTCTGTACTTTACTATACATCCAAAGGCTTAATTCTTTCTTCTTTTATTTTCCAGCCAACTTTTCCTAACAACGGAGGTTCCATGTTGAATAATAGAAAGTCCAGAGCCAGAGTTTGTGCTAAGGACAAGAAGGTGCTCCTGATTTAAAAGCCTAAAAAATCCTCAGAGTCCCAGAGATTCAAGACCATGTAGATTTTAAGGTTAAGTTCGACTCTGTAATAGAGTTCCTGATAATGAGATTTATTTAGTTTCTTTCTATTTCTAAGCATATTGAGGAGAAATCCCTACCATGAACTATTTGCTAGCTAATTTTCTTTAAAAATTCAAAATTTTTAACAAGCTTCAACATACTGAATATATAATTAAGAGCATAGATAAAAATTATACTATTATTTGGTATGTTATTGTTAAACTATTGCTTCTAGATCTTAAAATTATAATAAACATAAATAAAAATCTTATAAAAACAAGAATTCTAAGGCCAGGGATTTAGCTCAGTGGTTCTGCTGCCTGCCTCGCAAGCTTAAGGCCCAGAGTTTGATCCCTGATACCTACAAACAAATACAAACAACAACAAAAACAAGAAGTGTCTATATTGTATAGCATTATTATTCTTGTGTGTTCTTTGGTAAATTAACAAACTAAACCTCTGGCTTATCTATAGTAAAATCAGTAATACAACATGTCTAAGATTGAACTGAATGCTTAATTTGCATATCAAATATTTTTTTAAAAAGTGAACCATAGTAGCAATAGATAGAAGGTGATTGTGTGTCTGACTGAGTACACAAGTACACATGCCTTTTTCCTTTGACAATTATTAAGGGGACAGAACCTATGCCATTCAGTATTAGGCACAAGACACAAGCACAGGATAGGAACTCAACAAAAATTACATTGATCCATTCATTAGACTTGACTGAATACTTAGTGAATGACATAGACCACTCTGTATGATAGAAACCAAAATTATAATTCAAAGAGATCACACTTAAATAGGGGAGACAAGTCCTCCCACATGAAGTTATCAGGAGCTGATCAGAGAATAAATATCTTGAGATAGCAATGCACTATGATTAATATGTTGCTAGGTGTGAACAACTGCACTTAATATCAGAACCAGACAATGGTGTTACATTTCATCAACTGTAGCTCAGGACAGTTCTCTTCCTCTTGTATCCAAAACAGCGGTGTCCGTGTTACACAGCTATTTGCAGGGTTAGGGCAATTCCAACCTTGAAGCAGAGATGAGCAAGCCATTCCTCATGCCTCAACATGCTTTCTTGCTAATGATACCCAAAGTCTTGATGGAGACCAACAGGTGTCCCTGTGCTTATTTAGTTGCTGTCTGCCTCATCTACAGGGCCACAATGCTTTCTGATATCTTTAATACTGACATAATTGCTAATAATACAAGTGAACTGAAAGACTATCCCACTGTCCTTGTGTGGTATTGAGCAGGATGCAGGGAGCCCCACAGCAGCCATCCAGATCTTCTCCAAACAGGGGCAAAGCTTTGAGAAAGCAGGTGAGGCAGGAAGAAATGACCTAGATTTCATAAGATCTGTCCTTTAAACACTGTTCACTTTTATTTGAAATTTAGTAAAGCAACAAGGAATCAAAACTAAAATGAGCACAGGTCAGAGGACACAAAATATAATTTCTACTCTCAAAAGGAATTGCTTTCTATGCAAAATAGTTTTGCTAAAGACAAAGTACTTTGAAGATTTCCCTTTGGTTAATCTAAACCAGTAGTTTTTCCAGCAATGTTCTAGAGAAGTTTGCTGGGTAACACAAACGTTTGAAAGAAATAGAATGCTAAACCTATCTTCACTATTTTAAGACTAGAAAAATGAGTGATACAAAATATAGCATATTTTAATACTGAGCAGGCCCTATGATGCTCATCTTAACTCCTAGGTTAGCATGTTTTTATGCAGATGTTAAAGTGCATTTTGCCATCTCTAGGTATATTTTGAAATCCTCACAACGTCATATTTATTAAGAAGTCTGTAATTTTGTGCTAGTGTACAGATTTGTGCACGCTCATTCCTATAAAAGTCCATGAGTCCACAAAGCATTTCCATATTGTGCAATCAAAACAAATTATTCACCTAAACAGGATTCTGAGACTTGCTCTCAGACAACAATCATTATTTTCATTAAAACAGCCTCATTTTCGTATGTTCTTTATTAATTCTATAAATTTCAATTTATAAAATAAATTTCTACACATATTTGGTCACTTACAAAATAAATTGATGTGTGCATTTTGTTTACAAATTTTCTCATTTACAAAATAAATGTGTGCTCATAAGCAGAAGTTCGGTTTTTATTTGTCTTACATTATTTTAAAGTTTGCATATGTTATTTATAGCCCAAAATACCCTTATACTTCTCTAGTCTCTTACCAGCTGTTTTCTACACAAACAACTGGAGTATCTCCCCGGTCATTAATTTACCAAATGGTTGGTATTTATGTTCGAAATTTGCCACTGCAGTACCAAGCCTCCCTAGAACAACTAAGTCCCACAGAGCAACCATGTGCTTGACTTATCATTCAGAGCTCAGGTGTCCAGGAAGGGCACAGCTTCATGAGTCGTCTCTGATCTTCTTGATATTAGCTTGATAGCTGGAAAAGACACTTCCCAAAAGGTAGCTTCACTCATATGATTTGCATGTAGGTGCTCCAGTCTGTCTCTGTGTCTGTGTCTCTGTCTCAGTGTCTGTCTCTCTTTCTCTCTCCGGGGCTAGGACTTCTCATAACACAATTTCAGGGTACGCGTAGCTCTTACATGGCAACAGGCTTCCTGGATGCAGAAAGCAGCAGCTTTTAGGGTCCAGGATTTAGCTCAGTGGTTCCGCTGCCCGGCTTGGGAGCATAGGGCCCGAGTTCTGTCACTGGCACTACCAAAAAAAAACTTAGAAAGGCCTGGCTCAAAATGTTCTCCTCTGTACACTGCTGCGTTGCTGCCTCACTGGGAGACCCTGTGTGCATTTGTACTCCCTTGATTTAGAGGACTTCCTTTTCTCCCCTCCCCCAATTCATGCCGCGTTCTCCCTTTGGACAATCCTGATTTATTTCCAAATAAACTTCATGTCCCTAATGCCTCCTTCTCCCTTAAAACTTAAGAAACCATTTTTACATATGTGACAGTTAATCTGATGTTCAGCTTTGTTGGTTTGAGAGACACCTAGGAGCTTAGCAGACTGCTGTGTCTGGCCAGGCCATGGGCGCATTACCTCAGGGGTGTGTGTGCTCCCTGGCCCCTTCTCTGGCGCTCTTCCCCTGCACTCTGCTTCCCACGTGCCATGCAGTGAGCAGCTCTGCCTTGTCTCACCCCTCCACCATGGAGCAGCCAGCCATGGACTGAGCCCCTGCAACTGTGAGACGAAATGAACGTTTCTTCCTTGAAGTTGCAGGCATCCCAGCAATGAGAAAGCTGACTAGCATAGTATATTACTGCGTGTAATGGACAACACCGAGCCATTCCTCGACTACCAGCAATCCAAATTTATTTGAGAAAATCATCATTTTGATGAATCTTTGGAGTGATTAGCCACTTTCTACAGAAGAAGCTGTATTATTCAGGATTCTCCAGAGAACTAGAATCAACAAGCTGTGTATATATAAAAAGAAAGATATTTATTTTAAGGAATTGGCTCACATGATTGTGGAAGTTGGCTGAGTCCAAAAAAATCTGTTGGGATAGACGAGCAGGCTGGAGATTCAGGGAGGACTTGCAGTTCAAGCCCAAAGGCATTCTTGGCAGACATCCTTTTGGCTAAGGGAAGGTCAGTCTTTGTTCTGTTAAGGATTTCAATTGGAGGGGAAGAGATCCAGTTGCATTGTAGAGAGTGATCTTCTTTACTGAAATTCAGCTGATTTCAACATTAATCTCATTCGAAAGATACCTTCACAGAAATATTTACAACGTTTGACAAAATGTCTGTACCATAGCCAAGTCAAATTGACACGTACCAATTAACAATCACAGAAGCCAAACAGACTTGTTCCTCCCCGGGGGAGCGAGGTGTGATGCGTGGACACCTAAGACAAGCTTAGTGTATCAGATGCTCACATCTTCTTTGTTGAATATTAATGAGTGAAACTATGCCAAGAAAAAAGGTGGTCACACAGTGGCATGGTGTCCAGATTAGCCCTACACTGCTATCATTTCTGCTGCCTGGCCCTCTGGGTTTTGTTTTGGGTTTTGTTTTTTGTTTTTTTGTTTTTGGCTTTCTCCGCTTGAAAATCCTTTTCTGCTAAACTCCAATTGGGTCTGGAGCTTCTGGATTCCTGTCTGACAAACACACTGTGTTTCTGGAGATAAGTACAATTTATTACTGCTCTTGGAATCAAGTTATGCTTGATGCTATGGTATGTCAATTATGCACATCAATTGTACTAAAGATAATCAGATTAGTAAATGAAACGTGTATGGAACAATCTGTAACATAGTAGGTCATCAATAAATTAATATTTTCTTTGTCCTTTTCTTCCTCCCATTACCTCATGTTATTCTTAACATTGTTATGACTATTGAGATGTATTTAAGTATTTTATATATGATATACATGTATATTTGAACAAGAAACAGAACTCATGACAATGTTATGCCCAGTAATAGCCTTCTTGACTGATAAATATTAAGACTAAAGTTTTGAGGCTGTAAGAGATTTAAGTAGATAGCACAATAGGCTATCTAGATCAAGGCTGAACTCTTCAAATACTACATTTTACTACCTAGCTTAAATATTTAGGTTATCTGCAGAAAAGAATCTTACTAGCACAGAACTTGGAGATGAAAAAAAAAGTCTGAGCTGATTTTTCAGAACTACGGATACATGCTTATTCTACTTAGAAGTTAGAAAGCAGGTCCTAGTCCTCTGAACTTTCCATCGGGCCACTCCACAAAGCAGTGGTAGTGGATCTGGTGTCTCCTTGGGATGATGAAAATGTACTGGAATTAGGCAGAGGTGACAGGTGTGCAACTTGCAGAACACTAAAAACTGCTTGAATTGTGTACATTTTTAAATTTTATGATGTGAATTCTGTCTCATTAAAAAGGATTTTCAGTACTGGGGATCGAACTTGGGTCCTTGCACTTGTGATGCAGGCATGGGCACCACTCAGCTAAATCCCTGGCCTTACTAAAAAGCATTTTTAAAAAAGTACTTAACTGTGTCATAAATTTCTAATTAGAGATCAGATTACAGGTGTCTATCTTTTAGATAGGTATTATCAATTACACAGCTAGAGCTCAAGCCCTCTTGTCTGGAGGAAATTTCAAAGTCACTTTTTTTTATTTCTTGGGTAATTTCTAAACTTGTCAAATTACGTATTCACTTTAAGTGAAAACTTCATCATTCACATCTCAGGTAAAATCCAGTTGTGGAATCCTCTCCCTCCTAATGGACACATATTTTCTCATATCTGGAGTTTTGTCTGGCAGCTACTTCGTAGAGTAAGGAGATGGATCGATTCCAACGATATTTGAAGTTATGCAGTGGGGCAAGGCATCCAAGCACACGAATAAATCAATGACACCTCTCCTTTCTTCATCCGAGCTGGAGCATTCAACTCTCCCTAGGAGTGGTCGCACCTAAGCATGTTTACGATGAAGCATCCATCATCATTTCATTCTAATTCCCAGAACACAAGCGGGAACAAACAAAGGTCGCATGATGGTGATTCTGATGGCTACAAATAGCACGTGAGCAGCATACAGCACACAAATTCTCGGACTGTATTACATCGCCTCTCTAAGAAACACATAGAAAAATACCTCAAAGTCCTCAATCTCAAACTTTAGAAGAAACATTTTATAATAATTCACCTCCTTCCACTCAAGGGGTTCCCGGGGCAGTTCGCTGAGAATGTATCTGTAGTTTCTGCAGCATGAAAAGGAAGAAGAGGAAGAAAAAAAGAGAGAGGAGAGAGGAGGGGTAAAGGAAGAGCAGGGAAAGAGGAAGAGGAGAAGGGGAAGAAAGCAGTTGTTAAAATTGGCGACATCCCAAGACTCATGCTCAGTACGACGTTGCGTAAAACGGAACAGGTCATTTTAGCTTGAGTTTCTTTCCGTCTCTCTCTCTCTCTCTCTCTCTCTCTCTCTCTCTCTCTCTCCTTTTTCCTCCCTCTGCCAAATAAGCAATCTACTTATCACTGTGCCCAAACTTGATTAGATTTATAGTTTGTTTATCCGAGAGCTCAATGCTTTATTACATCCAGAAGCCAAAATACGTGCACCTCCACAACCCAGCTGAATAAAACAAACTCATTTTGATCTTTGTGTATGAAGCCATCATCACTGGTTCAAAGTGTAGCACAGCCAGCTCTGGACAGCAGATGGGAGATCAGCTCCTCTCCCGGCCCTTGGTTTCAATTAGGCCTTCTGCCAAGCAGCCCATGTGCCTCTGTGTGCTGAAACGTTTCTTTGAGGCAGCTTTTTCAAATTAGGAAATAAAGACTTCCCAAGTGATTTGCTATATATACAATTTATGACAATTGATTTTTATAGTTAAAATACGTACATTTTTTACATAGCTCTCTTTCTACAAAATAGCAGCTTTCTAACAAGAGAAGAAAATTAGCAAAATGTAAATACTGCCTTTCATGTGTTCTTCCTGCTCTAAAAGTTACATTACAATGATACTGAAGACTGCTCAGTTTCCCAAATAAATCCCCCCTTTCCTTAAAAAGAAAATGTAGAGAAAAAACAAAATTTATTCTCTAACTTGTAGGAACTATAAATAAGGTGGGGGAGAAAGTAGGAAAAAGAAACAAGCTATAATACTTGCACTTGGCCAAGTCCTTAAGATGTTTTCCACACCTTCACTATTGTTTGGGCCTTTTACTTCCTAAAATTTCAAACACCCACCTTGTGACTTGGCAGTGGGTAGGACAGATTCCCAAGGCCAACTTCTAATGTTCAGCTGGTTCCTGGTGGATTTAGAAGCTAAATGGGCAGCAAATGTCTATAGTTCACACTTCCAAATGCACACATTATATATAAATATACTTCTCACCAAAGACAGCTTTGCTCTGCAAAAAAATCCAAGAATTATGAGAAGCAATGGTCTACTTACCCCTAGTTGTTCCTATTAGGCCTCTGGTTGCTATTTAGAAAAGGAGGCAGCTTCCCCTATCTGGCCTGGTTTGGCAGCAAACACCACATAGGATAGACAAGACTGTCTGAAAACCAAAGCACCATTACTGCTTACAGCTTTTGCAAGCATTTAGGAGAGCTTTGAGTAAGCTCCCACACAGGCCTGATCCCCCTCTCCCTCCATGAATTCAGGGCACTTGGCCTCTAAAGATTCAAGTTTGCGACAGACCCACCACTTCTCAAAAGTTAACCATTGCCCAGGCCCTGCCAAACTGCCAAACTGCAAATAATGGGGCACAGCTGTTAGTGGTGGCTTTGAGAGACCCTGAGTCATGCCGGGCCACTCACACAGCACAGACCTCTGAGTGCACACACCATTTCTGAGCAGGGAAGAGAAAGGGCTCAAATACCCATTTATTCGAATTCGTGCTAGTCTATGGCTGCCACTCTGTCTTGTTATGATGGGAAAAGTGAGCAATCTACATATAAAAAATTAGTGTGGATTGTAATTATTTAATGCCTGCAATGGGTAACATCCATAGATCTGGAATTAACTCATATTTTCCTTGATTTTTGTTGGGAACGTTTCCTAGAGGACTCGATCCTGGAAGTGAGCATGTTTAGAAGCTGCAGAACACCAGTAAATGTATTAAGAATGAAGTTGATAAGTGGGGATTAAGTAATGTGACAGGGTTAGTGCAGAAAGGAAAGGTGCTCTGCCCACCCCAAAAGAACTTGGCTTCTCACCTTCTGCACCAAACCACCGTCCAAGTGCACACATTCATATTTGTTAATGCCATGAGTTTAGAAGAACTTGTTTATAAGTTAAATAATCCTGGTGCCCATCCTCTGGCACCCTGGGACTCCGGAAGCCTCGCTCCCCTGCGCAGTACCTCAGCTGGCATGAGAGCCCAGGAGTAGTGATTTCTGTCTCCACTGAAAGCTGCCTTCACCTGGAATTCAACCAGCTCCTCTTCCCCTCACAAAGCACATGCCTAGGTTGCAGCCTCAAATGCACAGATACTTTGCTATCGATGTCCCACCCAGAATCGCCTCATTAGCACATGGTGTGTTGACATGTTGTCCAGCATTTGCCTAGGTTCACTCTCCCGATTGTAGCATCAACCACAGCTTTGAGAAGAATCCTTCCTCAAGCTGTAGCTTCTAGAACCCTGGTGGCTTCAGGTAAGAATCCAATCCCCTGGAAAAGATCTGGACACATGTAAACAAGCAAAGAAAAAGACTTTCTAAAATGCCTCTCAGTACTGACCCATTACTGATTGTGCTGAAATAGTGTTGCTATTGAAGTTGATCTTCATAATCTGTACCATTAGTGTTTCAAAGATATTCCTAGGTGATTAGAAGTAACATGATGCTGTAAGTTCAGCCACAGTTAAATGCCACTCAAAATCAGTTTTCATTGCCCCACCAATGAAAAAACACTAGGTAACCTTGTAAAACACTTCCCTTACACTGAGAAGTAGTAAGATTGAGACAGGAGCCCTAAAGCCCTCAATAGTTTCCTAAAGCACTCAATTCCAAGTAAAGTATGGATATAAGAACACCAGTTGAGGGAATTACTTCTTATTACTTGTTATCTCTTTCTTTCTGAATACCAACGGAGAAACAAACTTCACTAGTGAATTGGGTTGAATGACTAGGAGCTACATGTCCACTAAAAGCAGTGCTCTGGTTTTCCATGTGTCTTTCTGCCATAGCCAAGGTCATAACCTCTGCCTTTGATCATAGGGCTCTCTGCCCAAGGAAGAGCAAGCAAAGGAGACACTGTTCCACTACACCCACCTCAAGCTTGCTCAGAATGGACAGTTCCCCAGAAAGAAAGGTCAGGAGCCTATTTTTCTACAGTCCCACCAGAAGAAGGCAGATGCACTAATAGACAGGGGTCACACAGAGGACTACTCCCCTCCATGAAGGAAGCATCCCTTTTCTGGATTCCACCATCCCTGCAATCCACATCCTTTGCCTGAAGAAGACTGAAAATATTTGAAGCATTCAGTGGAGGCCAACAGCGTGGCGCTGGTGAGGTCAGTACTGGAGATGCCCGAAGTTAACGACAGGGATTTGTGTGGGTGTGGAGATTATCATTCATCTGCAATTTCCTCACAGCTGCAATGGCATCAGGGCACCCCCTGTCTGCCCCAGACTGCGTAAGCCACAAAGGAGGCCTGTACCTGAGCTCTCAGGATTTCTGGCTCCCACAGAAAGTCTAGTCTGGGAAAATGTCAGAGAATCAAAGGCTCAAATCCATTACAGAAGGATGGAAATCAAAATAAGCAGCCAAAGAAGTCCATGGATGTGCAGAGATAGCCAAGCTTTGATCTGTAAAAGTCTGTGTGTAGAAAAAATGTCAAAGCCCAGTAAAACTTAGCTATTTATCATTATTTGCATGAAGATGGTACTAAGTGTAATAATAGCAAACACAAAATAGGCTCACAACTTGGCCGTGAAGGCCAAACAAACATGACATAACTAATAATACATAGACAGAACGACAGTGGAGAGTTGTAAATGAAAGAGACATAAAAATAATAATCTTGGGCCAGGGATTTAGCTCAGTGGTTCGGTGGCCTGCCTTGCAAACACAAGGATCCGAGTTCAATCCCCGGTACCAAAATAATAATAATAATAATAATAATAATAATAATAATAATAATAATAGTAATCTTAGCTATTCAGATGGTTTTTTTAAAAAAAATACTGTCTCAGTTGAATTTTCCAGGTAGCTCTGTTATATTCCTTTCGAAAGCCAAAAGTCTTGTACTTTATTATTATTTGTAATAAATAGATCTCTCCAAATTATTTATTCAATTCCTCAGTTGTTTAGAATTTATAACACAGTAAAGTCTTGTGTTTTAATTTGCTTTGTAAAGAGACAACATTAAATTTTCCTTCATTCTTACCAATATAATATGATTACTTTTTTAAAACTAAAATTAACACATATAATACACGTTGAGTATCTTTTATCCTAAATGCTTAGGACCAGACAAGTTTTAGATTTCAAATCCTTTTGTTGTTGTTATTGTTGTTGTAATTTGAAATCTCAGCATGTTCCTAATGAGATATCTTGGGAGAAGGACCCAAGTCTAAAAACAAAATACATCCGTGCTTCCTGTACACCTTACACATCCAGCCAGGCATGTTTAGTACACTTGTGTTTTCACTGTAACCTGTCAGGAGGTGAACAGTGGGATTTTCTGCTTGTGAGAGTCTTGTTGTTACTGAAGGAAGCTTCTGATTTGAGATTTTTTAGATTAAGAACGCTCAACCTGTAATAAGCAGTGTTCTCAGTACTTAGCAATCTGTTTACTCTCTGTGTCAGCCATATGAGGAATGCACGCTGCTCTCATTTACCAGGTGAGCAAACTCAGGCACAAAGGTTTTATTTTTGCCCCAGGCAAATGGCCAGCTGAAGAATGGCAGACCCATGTCACCAAACTCAGAAAACTGGCTCCTCTGAGCTCACAGCTTCTACCCTCTGCCAGTGTTTTTCCAACTCTGCTGCTTCATTCTCATTTCATGGCAGAATATGCTTTTTTTTTTTTTAATATACTGGTACCAACCGTTTGTCTATGTGACTCTATTGTCACTCTCTCTCTCAGCACTGTTAACACCATTCCATATTTTGGTACGATCCTCATGATTATCGGGTAAATATCCGTCATTTTATTCTGTTGAGCTGATGAGCCATCTTGCAATGAGCCTTTCCCCACTGCGAAAGTCTTAGATTTCTTCAGTTGTCTTGATACCATTCATATTTATTTTAAATGGTTTTGTGTCAAAGTTCATGAACTCCTTTGCCTAAAAAGAGCAACATCTGCTTGGAAAGTAATCAATATTCTGCCACAGAACTCATAAAACATAAATTGTAATATCTTAAGCTATTCTTGAAGACTCAAAGCCATTGTTACACATTTCAGTTTTTAAACGGTGATATGCCACACTGCTGCTTTGTAAACTAGCTGAAAGCTATACGATACTTAAAACTATACAAAAGTAATAATACAAGAGTGCTTTTTTTTTACTTATTTCTGTTTTCTATAGGTTCATATATTTTATAGATTCACTTTTTTGTTTGTTTCTTCCTTTGCTACAAAGCTGAGGGCCTCAGGACCATTTTCAGAGTAGAAATATCATCCTACTTCCAGTTTATTGGCATCACATATAATTTTGTTCTGTTGTGTAAACGATGAGTAAGAAAAACCTGAGTGAGGCTGACAGTGCTCTTTTATCACCAAAAACACGGCACTCACCACATTTGCTGCACACAAATATCTGTTTAATACACTCACCTCTGTCCCACACAGGCCTGGCTGTTAAGCAGCATTCTGCTTGAAACTTAGCTCCTGAGACCCAGCTGGCCCTCTCCTTGTGAAGGAGTTTTGTTATGATAATCATGTTGTGACTGAAAAAATCCGAAATGCAAAATGTATCAAAAAAAAATAAAATAAAATAGAAATGTTTTTAAATGTTTTGAATACACATCACCAGTGAAGGTCTGAGCTTAGCAGCACGGTTCACACAGAGGCTGACTGCTTTCCTTTGCCTCCGGATCACAGGGCTGACCGGAAGCTACAGCTTCCCGCCCATGGCCACAAGTTGCGAGGGTGTTGTACACCTGCCTCTCAACCAGGAAGAGGCAAAATCAAAATCCATCGTGTATTGTCTACTGAGTGCATGTCGACTTCACCCCATCTTAGAAGTCCAGAAAATGTAAATTAAACCTTTCTAAACCAGAGACATCTGTGTTTTAATAGTGAGGAGATAGAGAAAATATTTTTGAGATAGGGAAAGGAAAGAGTATATTACTTCGAGATACTGGATCAATGTATAAAAACACTAAGCAAACCTAAAGTGCTTTATTTCTAGGAATGTGTACATTGTTTTGCTTGAAACCTAGAGTTTTCTCCATAAGCCGCAACAATTAGATATCATACTGCTTAATAACAGTAACAACTCCTATAATTAAGATGAATTTTTGATATTTATTATTGATAGCCATAAAATGTGATGCGGGCATAAATAAATATATATACATACATATAAAACGTTGGGCCAGGGATTTAGCTCAGTTGTTTTGCTGCCTGTCTCCCAAGCACAAGGTTCTGAGTTCAATCCCCACTACCAAAATAAAATAAAACGTGATACCTGTTTTAAAAAATATAAATCCACTCAGGGATAGCCACACGAGATCATCGGAGTTGACCTAAGAGAGCCTACAACTTCCAAGTAATAAGGGGCCTCAGTCCGAGTTTCCCCGGGAAAGACTTACTGCTACCAAGGGTGTGAGTGGACCATCGTTCATATGGAAATGTGACCCTCTGCGGTGCCTTTGGGGACGGCGGATCTTACCATGAGGATGAGCACAAGTGAGCAGGGAGTGAGGAGTTTCTCCAATTGTGCAAAGAGAAAGATCTCGGAAAAGAAAAAAATGCCCACAGTTCTCAGCAGATTGATAAAGTCTCACCTGTGATGGATTACATTAGAATGTGGGGAGAGAAATACCATGCATTGCTCTGCAGAATTTTTCTTTTAACTGCCCCTTTGCCATTTCTTTAATGTTTGCCTTATATTAATAGTGACTGATATGGAATAATCAACAGACTTGTGCTATAAATCCAAAGAGAAAACAGCAAAGAATTTAAAGATTCAGCCTCATATATAATTCTGCTAGATAAGTGGAAAAGAGCAAAAGACTTAGGATAAAATTAAAGGAATACCGCAGTTAGATGTCATGCATTTATCTTTATGTAGAATTTTTGTTGAATATAAAAAAAAGTACAGAAAAATACACAAAGCTTCCCTATCAGCAAGCGTGAATTACTAGTGTCATCCAGAAGCAAAAGAAAAAAAAAAAAAAAAACAGGGCTGGGTATTTAGCTTAGTGGTTCCGGCGCCTACCCAGGAAATGCAAGGACCCAAGTTCGAGATCGATCCCCAGTACCAAAAAACAAAAAGAGGCTAGGCAAGGTGGCACATGCCTGTAATAGCAACATTCAGGAGGCTGAAGCAGGAGGATTATTGTAAATTCAAGGCCAGCCTGGGCTACGTAGAGAGTTCAAGGCCAACCTATACTATGTAGAAAGACCTTGTCAAAAATCCCCGAAAACCAAACCCCCCCCCAAAAAAAAAAAAAAAAACCAAAAAAAAAAAAAAAAAAACCAAAAAACCAAAACAAAAAAAAAGGAAAGGAAAAGAGAAACAACAGAAATGATTCTAATCATCATCAGGGTGGTGTTAAGTTCTTATACTTTCATTTGCATTGAATTAGATGTGCTGTAAGTAAATTAAATAAACACAGTCCCTATCCTATAGGAACATATGATTTAAGACAGACCACCTAACCGAGACATAAAAGACGCAGAGACAAGTACATGCACCTCAAAGAAAGACATCAACTGGGTGAACGAAAGAATAAATAAACCAAGCCTTTTCTATTGTTTAGAAGTTGAAGACTGAGAAGAAAGGAAATGGCGTGTCTCTGGCGCGCTCTGATCTTGGAGTTTAACCGTCAGCTGGTCTCAAAGAACTGATGCGGGAGTGAGTGGTCCCACCGTGGTAGAAAATAATCCAAGCAAATTGAAAAATCAGAAATCTAGAGCATTTCAGATGTGAGAATCAGGAAGCGCTGTTCTGCCTACTGACAGATGCTTGAATGAGGGTTCCATATATCACGGCCCTCATCTTTTGGCACGATGAGGTGACTGGACTATTTCAAAGAAAGAAATGTAACAAAAACTATGGGTAGAGAATAAAATATAGCTCCGTTTATGTACAAATGCCACCTACTTTCTGGTTCGGAACTGTGGTGACTCTATTTTAAACTATGTATTCTGATTTGACCAAAATGAAATTTTAGCAAAGATAATTTTTAATAATTAAATGAAAATGTCTGTAATCCTGAAAATAGTTTCTTCTGTATTTAAAATTTCTTCATTAAGTAAAAGAAGGCTGAATTTGTAAAATACTAGCTTTCATACTTAAAAAATAGAAATGGGACTGGGATTTAGTTCGGTGGCACTACACCTGCCTTGCAAGTGCAAGGTCCTTCATTCAATCCCAGTACCACCCCCCAAAAAAACCAGAAAGAATAGCAAAAACAATACAGTTTACTAGTTTCTTGCAATGTTAGCAGTAGTTGTAGTAGTTGCATGATTTTTTAATTTTTAAAAACACCCTGACTGTTATTCAGTGTTTCCTAGTGAAACCCATTTCTGTGTTATTTATTTTTTGATTTGCTCTTCACTGCCTGCTTTGCAAAAGAACATGTGTTTGTGATTGTATTTAGCAAAATTCATGATCTTAACGTTGTACATTAAAAGTCAATGTGCCTTCCTGGCACAAAACAAGCAGCATTCAAACACTTCTCTAATGTTTGGGGTGTCTGTCTCAATTGACAAAATTGAAAAATATATATTAGCCAAGCAAAACCACTATCTCAAAGCCACGTTGAAAATTACTCCAACCTGTCAAAGCCAATTGAAATTCCCTTCCCAGCCCGACTTCCAGCTTCATTTTGTATGTGAAGTAGGAAAAGTTGGATTTGATTACAACCACATGCAGAGGGGATGAAGAAATCACATATATCTTATGTATCTTACAGTGCATATGATTTTCCCTACAAAGCATTTATATTTTTATTTTTTCCCTTGTTTATCGCATCTTTCTTTCTCTGAATAAGTCACTCAGTTGCAGCATCTGTGCATGAGCGGTCTAATCAGCAGAGAGCTGTGCAACACATTTAAAAAGCCCCACTAGACCACGGTATTTGACCTCCAAGTAGGCGAAACCCTAAAAGAAGAGGTCTGGGATCTGTCCCTAATGTAGCTCCAGGAGTTGAGGATACTGCTCAATGCTGAAATCTTTCCTTTCATTTTTTTATATTGTATTCCTACAGCCATGATCTTCTAAAGATGCTAGCAATCCCGTTCTAACAAAAGGTCCTTGATTCTGGCTCCAACGTTCATTAGAGGGGTAAGTTTCCTTCTCTGGGATGAAAGTGAAATTTGCTTTAGGGTGGAATAAGCCCTGGCCCGGAATGCAGAAGACCCAGTGTGAAGAAGTGTGAAGCTGGCATTGCCCACCCTGCCCTGGCTGGTGCTGGCCGACACAAGCTGCCTGAATGTGAGAGCCCATAAAAGCCTTGGCAAAACTTATGAGCACAACAAAAACAAAATAATGGCAAAAACTGGGGAAAAATCACGGCAGGTCTGTTGGAATAAACAATGATTTCCATCTATAAAGTCTCTGGAGTTGGTTTTAAGCAGCATTTAACAGCACTATCTGAGGGAGAAAGTAAAACGTGCCCAAGAAGTTGGTGAGACAAACACAGCTTTGTATCACATCTCATGTCACTCTTACTTACAGAATTTTCACCAAGGCTTGGGTGCAAATATTTGTGCATTTTAGCCAGGGGAATTGCAACTCTGGGAGAGGAAATGGAATGTTGAAATCTAACTTTTAGACACTAGAATGCTCTGAGATGATGAACAGGTTGAGGTGAGTGAATTATTGGCTTCTAACTTGAGATACTTAGATTTTTCTGCAACTATGTAATTGCACTATAACAGCAGTCGTGGAAGCACTTGGTATGGAAGCAACACATGATCAGATCAGCTGGGCTGCTGAGTTCCCACCTGGCAGCCAGCTGCCTGGAAGGGACGCCTGTACCCACAACAGATCCTGAGAGGGCAAATGCATGGATGGTTGTGCATTCAGCCCCTGAGATTTTGATGGTGTTCACTTCAAATAATAACGTAACCTATCCTGGCAGATACAGCAACACTAAAATACTCTTGATAAATTTGTATTAGCTTCCCAGTATTATATGTACAATTACATATAGAAAGCTGCATCATTTATACAAGTTGTTTTGTAAACTTTTCTTTACTAAATAATATAAGCATTAAGCTGGGCATGGTGGCGCACACCTGTAATCCCAGCACTTGGGAGGCTGAGGCTGGGGGAATCGCTGTGAGTTCAAGACTGGGCTACACAGTGAGTTCCAGGTCAGACTCAACTACATAGTGAGACCCTGTCTCAACACCCACCCCAAGCATTTTCTCATCATGATTTAAAAAAACAAAACAAAACAGTATTTTAAATAGTTACATGGTACTGAATTAAAAGTCTAGATATTTTATCTAAGCCTTTGCTACTTGTGGACAGTTTTGCAAATTAGTGTTACACTAGTTAAGCTATCCCATATCTTTATTCATATTTCTGATGACTTTTCAAGGACAAAGTCCCCCAAATGGATGTGTAGAATCAATGTTTACTCATATTTTAAAAGCTTTGGATGTACATTGCCAAATTGCCTTTTAGAAATTGTGCCAATCTATAATTTCTTTGGGAGTATGATATATTGTCAGCATTGTGCCCTTGGTGGCTCTAAAAAGTTACAATTTCTTAAGAGAAAACTTTATATATAAAAACTCTTTCATTCTTTATTTAACTTGCAGGCAAAATTAATAGACATAGTTGGTTGTAAGATCTTAAATTTAGATCTTCCCAGTGGAATAGGAACCCTAATTGCTTTGTATTGGATTCCCTGTATTTTTAGTATCACATCAAAAATGTTATTATATAATATTTCCTTATCATTATTTTATAAAGGACCCATAGATTTGATTTTACACTTAGGATAATTTTTAATGTTGATCTTTTAGTTTATTTTCTTTGTTTACAAATCCATCGCTGATGACTAGTGATTTAAGACTGACTTGTATTGCTCAGGTTTTATGACTTGGAGAAGCATTCTTTATGTCCGAAGACATCCCCCTTGTCTAGAAAAGTTCCATTTCGGGTGCATGGGGAGAGTGCACAGTGGCTCTGGCTGTCAGTGTCCTGCCTACTGGGGGTGGTAGCTGAAATCCGCATTTCCAAGAGAACAAGAGGAGTAGGGATCCAGGCAAACCTGGAAAATGCAAACATCGAGGGAGAGAGAGAGAGAGAGAGAGAGAGAGAGAGAGAGAGGAGGGAGGGGGAGAGAGGAAGTTATCTCTCACTGTCTGGTTCTGAGCTCTCAGAACATGCACAGAGGAAGAAAGGACGGCAGCTTCCGAGGCTGAATCTCATTTCTAGGGCAGCGTCCTCGACCTTGAGAGTCTGGGCCTCGCTCCCCTGACCACCTCCTTTCCAAGTTTTCACAAGGGCCGCAGCTTCCCTGGCACTGAGCAGAGAACTGGCTCTGGGAGCTCTGCCTTTCCAGCCAGAGGGGGGAACTGTCAACTGGGCTACACCGGGCATCTGGCGGGGCTACCCGGGCCTGAACCATTAGCTGATGAAACCAATGCTGAAGGCTCACCCCTTGTAGTCGCAAAGTCTAAAACTCGATAGAACTGTTTAGACGAATTTGGATAATTACTTAGATTGTCTATATGTTTTCTTTTGCCTATTTGCTCCTTTCTTTCTTTTTTTACTTAGTATGTATTTGCAGTACGTAATGATCGCATTCATCATGGGGAATCTGTACAAGTAGGATAAAGGTGAGGCAAAATTTTCTTTTTTTTTTTTTTTTTTTGGTACCAAGGATTCAACTCAGGACCTAGCATTTCCGAGGCAGGCACAGTGTCACCGAGCCACATCCCCGGCCCTAATAATTTTTCAGCATGTAACCTGGGCCTATGTCCTGATGTGGAAACCTGACCCTGGCTGAAGACGTATCTCCTCGGTTTCTGCTAGACTAGATGTTGGCCGTGCTTAGTGAGCAAAAATGTTCACGGCCCTTGACAAGCGACTTTTCCTATCAGTGCTTCTGTACAGTGCTAACTCTGTGAAGACGTGTGCAGCAACAGGTAAAGATAGAAATTTTATTTATTAAGCAATGGCAAGTGAACTGAAAATCATATGGGCACAAAGGAGCTGTATGCTATTTGCAACGTGCTGCCAACAATGAAAAAACATTTCAGTCCTCTGCCTTCAGAGCAGCAAATGTCTTTCAACCTCGATGTGAAGGATCTCGACTTCACAGATAACAATGATGAAACATTAGAATCAAGAAATTATATAAACATTTTGGGGAGTTGTGTTGTTGATTGTAAACATCAGTCGATCTTGAGCAATGTTTTGTTTTCATTGGTAATTCTTGGATGGAGAAAAGGGACACTGACACTATGTTCCAAGACCCACGTCTGAGCTGGGAACACACACAGGGGTAAAGGTGGAAACGTTACAGGTCCGCCCACTCCACACCTGCCCAGTTACCAGCCGCTCACAACAATCCTGTCCTTCAGACTCATGCTGAAGCTGATCAGCAAATCCTTCTGCCATTGTCATGGCATCTGTGGTGATCAAAAATGCATAAAAAAAAATACAGAGGAGTAGGGTGGATAATAGATTACAAACTTAGAGCCTTAAAGCAACATCTACTTGCTCTCCTGCAGCATCTCCTGGTCTCCGTGGAAAGACAGGGGAACTACTGGTAGAATCCAAAGCAACTGCAGGACTGAGGTCCCTATTTCCTCCCTTGCTGCTGCCAAGGACTCCACTCAACTTCTCCAGCTGCCCTCAATCCCTGAGGACCTGCCCAGGCCTGGCTGCTTCTTCGGCATGAGAAACTTCCTCCAGGCTGTGAAAGCGGACTGAAAACCCAAGAGCAACAGCCCATCCCATCCGTGGTCCGGCCAGGCCCTTATGGTCCAGCAGCCTTTCTGGCGGGTTTGGCAGGGCACAGACCCTGAGGGCAGCCCTCCCTGACCAGAGCAGGAGACTTCATTAACAGTAACACAGGGCTTATTTTTCTTCCCTTTCCCTTCTGGAGGTATAGAAGCAAGATTGCTGCTAAAAGAACAGAAATCAAATCTTTACCATGATTTTTAAAAAAAAAAAAAAAAAAAAAAAAAAAAAAAGTTAGCTGCAATGTAATATTATACAATCGATCTTCTTCAAAATTGATAGTATTTAAACAACTATTATTTAATAATTTTGAAGTGAAACTGTAATATTGATAGTTGTAAATATATTTTATAATAATAAAATAAGTAGGGCCAGGGATTTAGCTCAGCGGTGCAGCAGCCTGCCTCACAAGCTCAAGGTCCAGAGTTCCATCCCTGGTACTAAATAATAATAATAATAATAACAACAACAATAATAATAATACAGTAAGTAGTCACTGTGCTGGGCTTTGTGATGATGGATGGATGGGTGATCCAGTGCTGACCAAGTCTATGGTCTCAGTTTCTCATCTGAAAAAGACATAAAATTGTTTGGAATTACTCCAAAACTGCAGTATTTGCTTATGCTGAAAAGTGCAATGTTACCATCTAGTCTGAAAATAGCTCTATTCTGTGATCAATGAATATCCTGGGTTAAATAATTTAATGTGCACAATTAAATAATTTTAAATGTTTTATAAATCTAATTTTCTTATTATCTCCTGTCTCTTATTTTAAAGTGAAACTTCAAATACTGCCACCCTGATTTCACAGCACTTTAATAAAATCTTATAGGCTAAAATCACACTTGCCTATTAAACTCAATAATAATTTTAATGCATTCATTAATAATTCAAATATTTCCAGATAACTATGAATTTTTAATACTGAATCATTCTTTCTCTAGATTATAGATATATGAAAACATATTCTATGGTATAATTTGTTTTAGTTGTCTTTTTCTACATATCTATTTTCTAAAATCATATTGCAAAAGTATTTTCAAAAGTTTAAATCAATTCCATCTACAGGAGATTGTGGTACTGGGGTATGAAATAATTTCTGCATTTATTGAAAAGAAAAATTTAAACACCAATATACTGAGTAAAATAACAGTAAGCAGGTATACAAACTATCAATAGAGGGGATATAAGACAAAATATTAGATCTGAACATATAGCATGGTATGTTATGCTTTAGTTCCCATAGAAACCTTCTTCTTTTTTTTTTTTTTTTTTTTTTTTTGGTACCACGGATCGAACTCAGGTCTTGTGTTTGAGAGTCAGGAGGCAGAACCACTGAGCTAAATCCCAGGCCCATAGAAAACTTCTTGACAGCTATTAACGAGGATATTGCTGTGACATAGAAAGTCACATTACACAACTTTATACGTATTCAATCTGTGGTTAACTTACTATGCAGAGAATTGCCTAAGCTAAGCCACTGATATTACTGAAACAAACAGAAAAGAGTGTGATGCATGTGTAAATACTGAATAGTTTCTCTGGTGTGAAAAACTATAATGGTACATAAGATCCTAATGAAATAATTGACAATGTGAAATAGGAAGAAAAGGGCTAAAGGTGTAGGGGAAATGGGAAGGGTAGAGGAAAGGTAATAAGGAAAAAGAAAAAAATATGAGAAAATGGAAAAAAAAGTGTTTGTAAATGAGGAGGGAAAAGGGGTGAAGGGAGGGCAGGGACAAGGGGAGAAAATGAGAACCAAGACCTGTCATGTAAAGGTACAGGATCCCAATGATGAATGTAATTGTACTGTGTACCTAAAATGTACCAATAAACTCAAAGAAAAAAAAAGATTGTGATAAATCTGAGAGGTTTGAATAGAACATTAACAAAGCTCTGTTTCTGGACGGATTGTTGAAATGTCCAGCAGAACATATTTGAATAATGGCATCAGAAATTAGGACCAGGAAATTTGATAGAAAAGTCAACCCTTGCTGTGAAAAGAATTTTGTCTATGGTGTAGCCCCGTCGTGATATTTTTGAATGACCAAAACATAATCATAGGTTGTGACGTATAGGACTGGAAACAGCCTTATACCTTAAGAAAAAAAAACAAAACAAAAAAAAACAAACACACACACACACACACACACACAAAACAAAAAACAAAACATTAATGGGTCCTCACTTGCTATGAGTCAGAAACCCAGCTGAAAATAACAAGAAATCTTTCCCTAGCTGGAAATCCAGATGCGGGCCCATATCTGAACTTCTCTTTGGCCCTCCCTCCTGCGTTCCTCTCCAGCGTCCTGGACCTGCGGTTCCGTCAAGGTTGCAGGCAACATTCGCGTGGCGAATTACCAGGCTGTGGGCCTCTGAGCTCGGCACTACCTGTCAGAGCCAGCCGTCCACGTTGCTCGAATCCCTTTCTCTGGTCATCTTCCGGGACACTGGCACAGTAGATAATTTTTGTTTCTCTTTTTCAAAATATTGAGATACTTGACCACCTTTGTTAAAGTGCTGTAAGGGCTGCGTGTATGACTGAGAACAAATCAGTAAGTTAAGTCGCCCACAGTCTGTGCTTCCTTCGTGTTCCCATCCTCTCCCCTCCTCACCCTGCTCTGCCTCGCTCCCTCTGGCTTCAACACAGCAGGCAGCATCTGCTATTTCCTCTGCCGAAACGTCTTCGGTCTCCATATCTAAATGACTTCCTTCCTCACTTTACTGAAGTATTTGCACTTATTTCTCCTTTTGAAGGTTGCTTTTCTTGGTCAACCCACCTCCGACACATACACACACTCTTACGCACACACACTCTCTCACACACTCACACACACACACTCACACACACACACTCACACACACACACACACACACACACACACACACACACACACACACACACACACACTTTCCCACTCTTTTCCCTTTCTTGGTTTTGACTTAGAATCTAGGCATGTGTGAGTGTACATATTGATGTCCATGTCTCTTTTTCCCAATAACTTCCTTCTGGCCCAAAAGTGTCTAGAGTAACAAATACTTTTTTTAGTGGATGAATATTCAATTTGGAAATTGAAATTGTGTCATGGGGCCCTGTCTCTCATCCTCCCCCAGCAGTTCTCTTTTCTGCTTGAGCTCATTCTGCCTTCACATCAGTCCAAAGGTTTCAATGTGCTGTCCACCAGCAACCTGGGGCTCCTGGCTAACCCATCGTGGTGTAAGAGGGCGGCAGGAACACTGTCTTCCCAGCCCTCCTTGCATCATGGGCCTCTCCTAGTCCAGTCACTATGCCCAGGGAGAAGCAGTCCCGAGCCAGCCCAGGACACTGCACTTGCTGGGGGATGGAAAGAGGTAGAGCACAGGTACCGATTGTCTGTCCACTGGCACAGGTGTAGAATAAGGAGGGTTTGTTCAAGGGAAGATGTAGGCAGAGCACCCTGCGTGCCTCCCACACTGTTGTTCATTAAAGAAGCACTTGATGGTGTTTACTGGTTCGAAGGCACTAGCAAGGTGGTAAAAATGGCAGGTTCTTCAGGAACAGCAAAAGACAACTAAGTTCTATGTAGCTTTTCTCTCCCCTTTGAGATTTTCTCTTGAGTCACCAGATGATTGAAAACATGTTAATTACCAATTATTTGGGAATTTTTGTGTAGTCATCCTGCTATGAATTTCTATTTTAACTAAACTATGGTGATAGAACATGCTCTATTTTAAATTCTTAAGTGTATACTGAAGTTGTTATAATTTAGGTTATGCATTACTATAACTCACATGCATGTTTTAAATTTTGGTTTTTTGATCTTTTTATTATCTGGGACGTGATACATCTTGGTGAATGTCACACAGGCTTATGTAAAGAAAGTGTCTTCTGCACTTGGTTGCTGGGTTATTCTATATTTATCAATTGAATCCTAGTAGTTGATGAAGTCTCTGAGGTCTACTCTATTCTCTCTGAATTCCTATCTAGTATTTCCACTGTTTACTGAGAAGAAAGTGTTGAAATTCCCAGAGATAATTGTAGTTTTTTTTCTTCTTTCTACTCCTTCAGGCTTTCATTCATGCTTTTTCTGCATCTTTTGACATGATCATTTTGTTTGATTTTGTTTTGTTTTATTTCTCTCTCCATTTTTTTCTGGTGTGTCACCACAGGGAATTAATCAAACCCTCAGTTCTCTCCTCAAACTGGAGTCTCCTTTGGGGGGTCATGAAAGCTAAGAATGATGTAGGCATAGATTACAATCCTCTTGCCCTATACCATCTCCCTGGAAAGTTTGGATGCAGTCTCGAAGGCTGTTCTTGGCTCCATTAAGCACAACTGAGTCTTCGATGCCCTAGCAAGGTGACACTGGTACTAGAAAGACCACAGAGGGACCTGTAAAGATGAAAGAGAGTGTTTCCATTTTGAGGGTCATCTTTCCTAATCTTCAAAACACCGTGATTTAATGAGACCAAAACCATTATGGTAATGAGAGGCCACACGAACTTGGTGAAATCAGCAAAATAACTGAAGTAGCATATCACATATGATATGCGTAATATCATCAGCCTGGTGCCTGAGCATGTGTCGAGGCTTGGTTTCTCTGAAATAAGGACATGTTTTTGATGCTGAATTTAAGAGATTTTTTTAAAGGAACGATCAGAGAACACAAGCTGCTTTATGAGTGAATTAGTTTTTCTGATGTGGTCTTCAGCAATAAACTAGCTATATACTGAAAATGTGAAACGAATCATCCTCTGGAGTGGAAAAGTTCACACAGAAGTTATCTGTAGTAGAGAAGTGAAAAAAAAAAGACAAATCTAACGCAGTCATATATTTACCTTTCCCAAATTATCAAGTAGAACATGATTCAACACTGACATTAACATTGCAGGATTCAGTAGTTTTATCGTGGTGCCCTAATAATTTTTTTTCATTAGACAGGGTACATCCAAGTCCACCCACATATTGACTTGATGCAGCTCGGCTTTGTCATTGCATGTTTGGGTTCCAAATAAAATTCCAGTACAGTGTTGACACCTTATCTGTTCTCTGCAGTAGCTACAGACTGAATCTTTAATTCACATGCGGCTGCCCTGCTTATTGTACCCGGAGGGCTTGTGTTATTCTGTTTCTACTTGGATTTCCTTTCAGAGTATCCACACTGGCCTCAGGATAAAGGCTGAATCATTCATTTTATATCCAAGGTTTCTCAGGAATCTCCTACTGAACTACCTTCCTTACCTTATTTCCCAAAGTTTTTAAAGTAATAATTCAGGGTTCTATGAAAACTGGGTGATTCATTACACCTCTTGAGAATCACAGTTTTCATAGCTTGGTGCTTTTGATTCTGTGGTTCCCTTGTCCTGGAGTTCATCTATTTTTCATCACCTTATGACAAGAGTCTACCTAGACTGCAAATCTTAGCTCAAATGACGTGTCCTCCAATTTCCTCCTACTTCAGTATCATTACCAAAATATTCGTTAGATTATTCCCATCACCTCATCTGGGGCAGAGCCATCTTCTGAATCACCTTCACATCCAGGAGAGCATCTGGAATAAGACTTGCAGGCAGTTAAATCCAATCCATGTTGCTGTATACATGGGTGCACAATGGAATGCCTAGTACAAGAGCTTGTAGTTCTCAATTATCAATGTGTTTCTAGAGATAAACTTTATAAAATATATGTAAGACTTGTTACAGAGAATTATGAAGCTCTATTAATAGATAGTAAGAATATTTCAGATCTGTCTAAAATGGTGTATTGAGGAAGGGTCGGATTTGTCCTCCCAGCAGAAATACAGAAAACTCCTGGACAAAACATGTTAAACAGTGATATTAAAGACACAGGTACTGGGCAAAGAGATGGTGAGGCAGACTTTCCTTTTACATAAGTATTCTAGACAGAAACAGTGATCTTGATCTTATTTGGAACTCCCAATTTTGTAACCTTTAATTAATGGATTATTTATGTATTTATTTATCAGTACTGGGGATCTAACTTGGGACCTTGTGTTGGCGGAATCACTGAGCTAAATCCCCAGCCCCATAATTCACATTCTAATGGTTATCTTGGATTCAACCCTACTTTATTCTGTAAAACTTCTGTTTCCTGTGGCATGGTGAGAAAAGTCCTTACCAAGTTTTGGTTTCTCCATACCTAAACTTTTTATAATCCTCTGTAATTATGCATGTAGCACACATGTGCACACACACACACTTCACTTGGAGTTTCTCTTTTCGACTTTGTATCTAGGATGCACCTCTGGCAACACCCTACCACAGTGACATGCAGCCCAGCTAAGTATTTGTGTGCCTCACCTTACTCCACACTGCTTCCCTTTGTGTCTCGGTGCCTAACTCAGTGCCTGACACACAACAGACAATACATACCCAGAAAATGGGATCTTTGACATGTTCGTCTTTGGTTTCATCCCCTGTGCCTCGTGAAACAATGGCCTGAAATTTGGAATGATCACCTTCAAATGTTTCTCACTCAGATTCCACTGAACAGGTTCTAAGTCTGTTACTAAGCCATGACATTTCTGTTCTTCACCATGCTCACAGTGAACCAAGTGAACACATAGTGTGTTGAAACAACACAGGTGGAGGTATTAAATGTCTCCATAATAGGTCAGACCATGGAAGGGGCCTGGCTTGTTGCTCTCACTCCAGGAAGATAATTTGTTTTCAGACATTTGGACCAAAGGAAAGTTGCTCTGTTCTTGTTAATTACAACTGGGGCAACATAAGACTTCATTCAGTTGGTTTCATTCTCTAATTGGACATTGTTTTGCATATCATGGACCCAAATCAATAGCCAGTCACATTTCTCTCTGATTTCATTCTGCATGGTTGCCTGGTCTTCCCTTGCTCCTCCCAGAATGCACTCGTTCTGGGCACAGGGTGGCCAGCCAAGAGCTTCCTGGATCTCATATCAGTATCAAACCCTAGAAATTAGTGTGGCCTTCTTGGTTTTCAGCTCTCACTTTTGAAATATAGTGTAGAATGCTGGGCATGGTGGCACACACCTGTAATGCCAGAACTCGGGAGGCTGAGGCTGGAGGATTGCTGGGAGTTTGAGACCAGCCCGGGGCTACATAGTGAGTTCCAGGTCAGTCTCAACTACATAGTGAGATCCTGTCTCAAAAAACCAAAAAAAAAAAAAAAAAGAAAGAAATATAATGTAGAACTTGAAAATAGAAGTTTATTCTATGATTCTAAATAAATTATCCAATTTATAAAAGGAAAGAGATTCTCAATGGCAGATTTAGAATTATTGTACTACATATGAAAACTTTAGAAATTAATATAGTCCAAAGGTTTTGGGATGTTGTGTTTTTTAAGCTTCAAAATTTTATATGTGAATTGTCATTCTGCACACATGAAAAAAAGAAGCATTTGTAAGAAAGCTTTAAGGACACTTTGGT
This sequence comes from Fukomys damarensis, assembly GCF_012274545.1. NCBI lineage: Eukaryota > Metazoa > Chordata > Mammalia > Rodentia > Bathyergidae > Fukomys > Fukomys damarensis. The sequence continues at coordinate 7,872,176 of NW_022900926.1, forward strand.
TCCTGTCTAATACCAGGGCCCCTTCTGAGTGTTCACACTTGGTCCTCTAGTGTCCATCAGATGCTCATAGTTTGCTGCCTACAATTTGAAGACTGTTTTTAAACAATATTGTCCCCATTTCCTAAAATTACAAGAGGAAATGGATACATTTACTTGGATAAATCTTATTACTTCAGGGGAACATTTTTCATTTAAGTTGAGCCTGTTTTAAAAATATCCAAATCCAGGCACTCACGACATATTCATTCTCTCAAAATATTGTCTTCTAAATGTCTGTCAGGTTCCGCACATCCAAAATGCAGCCTGAGTCTCACCCTCAAGGAGGAAGAGGACTCACAAATGTGATTCAGCAGAGAAAGAACTCCACAGAGATGTATAAATTAGCTCGTAATTTGAACATCATATTCATTGTCAGAAAACAAACTGTAGTTAGACAACTAAATTTTCCAAGTTAACATTGTATCACTTGATAGTCTGGTATATTATGAACTAGTACCATGTTCTAATAAAACAATTAAAACTGGGGGGCGGGTGTAGGGCTGGGGATTTAGGTCAGTGGTGCTGCACCTGCCTGGCAAGTGCAACGTCCTGAATTTGATCCCCAGTTAGAGAAAAAAAAAAAGAGAGAGAGAGAGAGGAGGTAATGGATTGTTTGTCTCTGCAAGAAGGGAGGAAAATGCAGACTTTCATGTTATAATTGAGAAAAAAATGACAGACTAGACAGGGCAAGGTGGTGCACTCCTGTAATCCCACTCTGGAGGCTCAGGCAGGAGCATCGCTATGAGTTCAAGACCAGCCTGTGCTACATAGTGAGTTCTAGGTGGTATCAACTACATAGTGAGATCCTGTCAAAAAATCAAAAAGAAGAAGAAGAAGGAGAAAGACTATTTAACATGATGATGCCATTCATTAATATGAAATTCCCCCAAGTCAAGTTCTTAAACATGGAAAATTACCAGGGATTTCAGAGTAACTAGAGATGGTTTCATTCTAAATCAAAAGAGAAAATGCATCATTACTTGGAATAGTCTGGGTTTATTAGGACAATGGGCAATAGAAAGAAGTACTACTCTAGCAAATGTTTTGAGAAGTCTGGGTAGGTAGGAGTTATTGCTGTGCTAACCCATACGAGAAAATTTAGACATAGAAAGGTCAAGATGCTGCGAATGTTGGGCAAGACAATGAAGCTTTGGCCAATAATGGACACCGTCGATCAAAGATTCAGATCTTCCACTAAGGTGAAGCACAGCCGCCCCCATGCCCTGAGCACAGCAGTATCAGATTGACCTAGAAACAGAGTGCTTCTAAATGCCAAAGAAGATACCGATGGATTAAAACTCACTTGGAATCCAAAGACTTTTCCCAACAGGACCCGGTGAAACCTTGTTTCACTATGAGGGAGTCTTTCCAATTACACCCCCAAGACAGGTCACATATCACAGGAAAGTTCCCTGGCTCCGGCTTGAGCTCGCTTGATGTAAGGCACTACTACCCGAGATACTGATTTCCCAAGTCCGACACCAGGCCCTGCTCTCACCTTCCTCTCCTAGAGTGCTTCCCGGAAAGCTCTCCTAAATCCTCATCCCCTCCACCCCCGACCCTGAGCATGGTTACTTCGTGTGTGCTCCACCCCAAATCCGCCTCTAGTAATGGCATTATGCATTATTTTATTTTAACACTATGTGACAGCTGGAGCAGATGAAAGCTCTCCGGGCCAGTGATCTTTACACACAAATTATCTTAAACTGGGCCCTTATCTAATAAAGGCACAGAAGCTATTAATAAGGGAAGAGAATGTGTGCGGAGTTCCTCTCGAACGAGTATTGTGCCTTCACAGAAACCTGGATTTTCTCGTGTATCCTCTAGCACCTGTGTCACTGACCACTGACGGGAGCGGGGAGCTGTGCTTGCAGCGCTCACGCGGCACTAGAGAAATGATGCTCTGCCTGCTTCGTGGCTGTGAAGTCAAGAAGTCACTGAGTGGATGGATCAAAGGGGCAATGAACTACTGGATGAGTTCACAGAATTCTTCTTGAGCTATCTGATGGTTTTCCTCACTTGACTCTGATATATATAAAATCATCAGCTGGGGCTGCTGCATAAATTCTGGGGCTCAGTGCAAGACGGCAATGTGGCCAGAGATTTAGCTCAGGGGTTCCAATGCCTGCCTCAAAAGTGCAAGGTCCTAAATTCGACGACACCTGGCACACACACACACACACACACATACACACACACACACACACACGCACAAATTTAGCAATGTGAGGTCCCTTGTTCACAAAGCACAAAAATTTACTAAAGACAAAATGACTAAGATAAAGTGATTTTTCCTTTGTTTTGTGGATTTGTTCTCACATTGTCTTGATGTTTTTCTTTCCCATTTCATGTCATTGTACAAAAGTTCATCTTTTCAGGTATTAGCATCAATGTTACTGTTTCTTTTAATGTGGTACTTTGCCAGTTTTAGGCGCAGATGTAAAAAAAAATCAAACTTCTTGGCAGAATCATTGGAATTGCACAGTTGTTATTGTGTAACTTGCCCACACTTGTGCATTTGTCCATGTTAGAACAATGGAAAATGTGCACAAAACTGACTCAGTTGTAGCCATTTCGCTTGTTGACACACACACACACACACAAACACACACACTGCACCAACCCGCTACCTCCAATTTATCCCTGAGCGAGTGAGGAAGACAGGCGTGGAGGAGAAACCACGGGCTGTTTTCCTCTCTCCCTGTCCTTCCACTACTCAGCACAACACGTTCTGAGGGTCAGGTTCATGTCTGGCTGAGTCAGGAGCGTCGCACCCACCTCTCATGAGAAAACTCCGAGGCCTATTAGGGCTGGAATAATCCGCCCCCTCGGATATGTAGAGATCTGACCTTAGACAGGTAAACTGTTCCTCTCAAGAACCTCTAAAGCCCTGACTCCATTCACCTCAGCCCCTAAAATCCAAAAATAACATGTGGCCAATAATGTTGCACCAAATGTCCGACTTCACCCTGGCTCCACCCCTGCCTTACTCTATCCAATAGGGATCCAGTAGCGCCACCCTGGCTCCACCCCCTCTTACCCTATATAAACCTGTGCATTTGCTGGCTAAAGCAGAAGTGTTCCAAAAACCTCCCGGAGTCTGCGTGGTGATTCCGCGTGGAAAACAACATTCACCTTCGACTACCTGGGTCTTGCTACCCCCACACGTCATGAGTCCTGCGCACTTCCGTGTTTTGGGGGCCTCCAGAGGCTCCTGCGAGAGAGTGGCCGGGAGCTGTGCACACTTATCCTGCCCCACCTCTCCTCTTCATTTGCAAGCTCTAAGCTCTGTGAACCCATCAGGAGTCGCGTATAAAATCCAAGTCCCAGGTAAGATGGTGGAGAATTTCCAGTTGTTAACAGCAGAGCATTAAACCAAGCGCCGCGCCTTCTGTGTGCGGAGCTTTGCACGATCACAGGTCTGCACCCAAGCCTGGGGAGCCCCTGTTGCCCTGGGGACAAAGAGGGCCCAACAGACAACCTACGTCGTGCTAACCACATTGTCTGGTAAACGTCTCCCAGGGCAGCGAGCAAAGTTCTGCCTTAAGTTGGACTTGCAGACTTTTAATGTTGAGTTAGGATATAATATTATCTTTCAGACTGTGGGAAGGAATGTTTGTTAGGAAGTGGTTGCCAAAAATCTTGAAAATTGGAAATTTCTATAGATGACCTTCACAGTGATATGATCAGAAAAAGAAAGCCTCTGTCCTGCATGCATATCTGAAGCAAAGAAAGGTTTTCTAGCTGTGAGATTATTTTATTGGTGGATCTATTCATTCATTAATGGATCTGAAATCAAATTAATAGGCTGTCACCAGTAGTTTTTAACATAATAAAGCAGACCCATAATAAATAAGAACAGAAAAGCTGACAATTATTCACATTTGGTAAAGATATGGGTAATTTTTTGTTTCCTACATATCCAATACATGCATTATAACAAATGTATCTAATAAACATATATAAACACAGAAATATATGTATATGTGTGTGTACATAATGATGTATTTCTTTCTGTGACTCATCATTTTAAGAGCAAAAGCAAAATCTAAAATATAAAAATCTATGTCCTCAAATGAATTCTATAGGTTTTGAACCGAGGAACCCTATTCTCACAGTACAATACAAATTAATCTCAGAAAAAAATACAACACATTCACATAATTCATCCTTAAAATTTTTTCTGCAAAACATTCCCTTTACAAGCTTAGCTTCCTATGGATGGTTATATTCTCTAGAATCTATAGATAATATAAGCAGAAATCTTGAACTGCCCCCCCCGTACTGGGAATCAAGCTGCGCGTGCCAAGCAGGTGCAGCGCCGCTGAGCTAAATCCCCACCTACTTTAACAGTTTCAATGCCCACCAAAGTATGGGCATTCTCAGCGAAGAAAGGAAAAGCACATTCATTCATTTCTAGCATACAACTAATTTTCATCATACGTTATTAGATGGGTAGGATCAGGCCTCTTTCATAGGTAAGGAAGCTGAAACTCAAATGGGAAGAAAGTTACATACCTCAGAGAGGCCAAATGGAACTTGAAACATGCGTTGCTTATATGGAAGTCTGGTATATAAGTCTCCTGAGGTGTTATAATCTTATAAAAAATGCTGAAAAGATTAAAATGAAAAAGGGAAATAACATAAGTGGTGCGCAAAAATCAAGGTTTGATTGTGTTACAGTCTAGTGAAATATAATTTAATTTTGGACTCCATTTTCCCACTGAACCATACCGTAACTAATAGGCAATATTCTTGCGTGAATCGGAGCCTTAGTGTTTGCGTTTTCTTGTGGTTACATTATAAGAAATAATGTGCAATGTTTGGATTTCTCTGTACCCACAATCTAAGCCATTCAAAAACAACAAAATTCCACAAAGGAGGGGGAAAAATAAATCTTAGAGAATTTGGGAGAGAAAGGTATCAACTTTTTATAGCAATCATAAGAAAATCATCTACATTCGTATCAAATATCAGGTTTCCAGCACAGGAAAAGAACACTGCAGTACCTGCCATTTTAAATTACTCCCTGTCATGTTTTTATTCCTCCTCCTCCCCTGGGATGTTCACGTCTTAAAGAAATATGTGTGCACTCTGAAAATATTTCCTGAAGTCAGTGGATTCCATATGTTCCTAGGGAAACAAATTATTCACTCCGTGGGTCATTCCTGGAGACATTCAGATCCTCTAATCAGTACATTTAGACCCTATGCACTTTGCATTTTCAAAGCTCTCTTATGTAGACCTAGATAGAACTCCTAGAACATGTGCATAGGATCAAACCCTCCTTTACCCTAAAAGAACACACTTATGCAGATGCTCATTCTCATGCATGTACTGCTGCACACACACACACACACACACACACACGCACAAATATATTATTTGGAGTTTAACTACTACATTTGATACTGATGTAATGAAAATAAGACAGCTATTTTCAAATAAGTGAACCATTGTTCCAAATTCAAAGGAAAAAACTTAAATGTGCAGGAAAATGCATTCAATATTCTGTGTTCACAGAGTTGAACAGGAAGAGGAGGACAAAAATAATGAATGTTTAATTTGTGTTTATTTTTCTACAAAACTAAAGCCCAAAAGTAGGAGTGTAACTTGCTTTCCTTTGAATGAAACAAACAAAAAAGGTGGTTCTTGAAATACTTGCCTTATTGGGTTTCTCCCTTCCTGCTCTCTGAAATACCCTATAAATAGTTCTTCTATTTTTTACTCCAATGGTGGAGCAACCCCAGATTATCTCATTGGTTCTGTGCTAAACTCAGAATTCTTCAAACTCGCAAATATTTATCTCATTCACTTATACAGATTTGTTGATGATCACTAACTATATCTCAGGAATTTGTTATGGACAAAATAGTCATAGTCATAACCATCTTTACAGCAGAGTGGTAGAGTTGTGAACTTATTATACAAATACACCAAACAAATAAGTAAAGAAATAGGAAGAATTTAATGACAACAGCTATGTGGAAAGAAAAAAACAGCCTAAAAAGTGGGTAAAAGAACAATGTGGAAGAAGGAAAAGCCACAGAGAAAATGACATTTAAGTTAAGATCCAAAGTTTTTACAAAAGAAAGCTACAGTGTAGCAAGGATTTTGGAGAAAGTTGTTCCAGGATTTGAGGCACAGAACCCCTGCCCTGAGCTCAGGATAAATTCCAACTATTGTCTGCTAGACAGCCATGGTGAGTAGTCTCTAATGACGTCAGTCTTCAGAAGTGAGAGACAGAAGTCTGATTTCTCACACAAGCACAAATGCAAACAGCGCAGTTGACTTCTCACTGCTGTTTCTGTCTTCGCTGAAGAGCACCATCATTCATCCAAGCTAAAAGACTCAGGAGTCTTAGCAAGAATCTTCCTTCTGCACAGTTTACATTTCTCCTCACTAATTCTGTACATTCTACTCCACATAGAAGATTCTCAAAGTTTTTCTTCATAAATTAATGAATAAAATCAATAAATTAGCGAGTGGAAATATCTTTGTGCTTCTGGCTGCTGGTGAAAAAACTTTCTAAGCACCACCAACAGATCTAAATAAAGTGATACATATTCCTTCCTCACTCAAAATGCATACTGTCAAAGGAAATTAAGCTCTTTTTTTTTATTGTCGGTGGTGGTGCTGTTGTTGCTGTTGTTGAACTTATCACAGTTTTGAAGAACTAGAAGGAGAAACAAGCTCTTATCTTGTCACCCAATTTCACTCGGTTTTAAATCAGTTCTTGATAAAGGAGATTGGTTGATCCTATATTTCATGTTAAGTATTATTGCTGGGAAAGAATACAAAAAAAGAGAAAATAATGCTTATCTTTCATCTTTTACTATCTATCCAAAGACAATGAACAGATTTATATTCCTGCACATGGCTCTTCCCAAGATACTTGGCTGCAGACGAATATACAAATACATACTCAGCATTTCCACTTAGATGTCTATTAACTTCTTAATTCCTGATGGTCTCTCTCCCTCGAGCCTGCTCCTGTGACAGTCTTCATCATCTACATGAATAATAATGTCATGCTTCTGGTTACTCGGGCCAAAAATTTTGGAGTCACATTTAATTCCTCTCTTGCCCTTGTATCACCTATCCACCCCCTCAGAAAAGTGTCTTCTTTTTGTCTCTACTTCCTCAGCGTTTCCAGAATCTGAGGTGCTTTCATCACCTCCATCCCCGCCGCCTTGTCCTAAATCAACATTGTCTCACTCTTGGCTTATTTTGAAAACTTTTTAAGTGTTCCTGTTCCACAGTTGTTCCCTTATATTCCTCTCTCAAAAATAGCCCGAGAAAGACTTGTTTTTGGCTCAAAACTCTGCAATGGCTCCATCTCACCTGGAATGATACCCCAAGTCCTTGCTGTGGCTGCCTAGGCCTTTTTGACCCACCTGGTGACTGCTATGTGGTAACTGGACTTGTCCTCCAGTCCGGATCTGCAAGTCCCCTGGACTAACTTGGCTTCCATGCCATGTCAGCACTTGAAACTCCTGCACTGTGTTCTCCGGAACTCATGGTCCATTGTCTCAAGAAGCCCAGTATTCTCCAACTCTTCTCTGCGAGTCCCCTTAGCGCCAGACCCGGCATACAGCACACTTTGTGTTCCCTTCAGTTGATGGCTCTTTCTTCCCCTAACAGCAATGAGGTGCGTATTAGGTGCGTATTCTCTCTGCCTTTTACTACAACGTCTGGACTCCTCCCTCACCATCCTCTAAATTCAGCCACACTGAAGCACATGCTGTCAGACTCTGATGAGTGATAAACCTGCCATGCTGCAGATGTCTGTCACCCTTCAGGTCATTCCTGCTCGGTAACTGACTGTTTCATCATCGGGAGAGCACTGTACTATGTGTGATATCACCAGTCACTGAAAACCTCACTCATTCTCTGCTGTTTCCGTCCTACACCCTTAACCCATACTGAGCTATGCAATGGGTGTCAATATTGCCCTGTGTTTTACAGTCTCAGAATATTTGTTCTTTCTTGTTTGTTTTTCTTGCGTTCTAGAGTGCTATTTTTTTAATCTCTACCTAGAAAATGTTTACTCATTGTACACTTTCTGCCAATGTTTTTATGCAGTTTTTCCTTGATTAATTTAATTCCTTCCTTTTCCTGCCAGGGGACATGATCTCAATAATCCATCCATAGTGAGATAAGAATAGTTGAATATACTCTTCTCATTGAATAAGCTTTGGGGGGAAGAAGAATTAGCTTTAGGAGGTATGAAGCAGAATTGGACAGACCTGAAGATCAGTGAATTATAGGGGATTATTTTAAGATTTATTATTAAATATGGATTCACTTTGTTTAAAATAGATTTATACTGGGCCGGGAATTTAGCTCAATGGTTTCATCACTTGCCTCACACAAGGTCCTGAGTTTGATCCCCAATACAAAAAAAAAGTTTATATAATGCATTTATTGTGATTTTTATAAGTGAAAAAGAGAATTTCCTAAAATTGTTAAATACAAAACAAATAGGAAATATTAGTTCATGTGTTCCTGATAGTTTGTTCTTGGCATGTCATGCGTAAGTGTGTCACAAGAATAGGTCCAAGCCAAGTAGAGATAACTTACCATTGTAAAATTAGCATGACGGCTAAGGAAGATTACTTAAGGTCATGAAAAATAGCCAGTTGGAATTTTGTTTGTCAATCTTGGGGTTAATCACAGCAGAATAATTCTAACTCATTTAGCAAATTCATGTTTCTTCCTTCCAGTGAAAACTGAGAAACCACACCTTGTTCTCAGAAAAGATTTAATAACCAAGAACTGAAAAGAGACTGAAATGTCAACTGATACTTCTCAGACTAAAATTAAAAACACTGGACAAGAGGCAAAAATACTGGGCATTGTTGAACCAAGTTATCTTAGTTCTTATACTAATTCTACCACCAAATTACTATAGGGAAAACAAAAGATATCTTTCAAAATATTTCTGTTTTGAATTCTGACAATATTAAAATCTAAATAATAATTAATAATAATTAAAAAGAGTGAATCCTTGCTTTGAATGATTTAAGTATAGAAAACCCTGACCTGCAAAAGCAAAAAGAATTCACTCATCTGATCAAAAGAGTTTGAGCATTAAAACACTATAGCAGGGACTTAAAGCCGTCCCCTTACCACCTCCCTCCAAAGTCAGCCTCTCCAGTGTTTAGATTGACGGCCCAGTTGTAAAGGCAGAGGCATTCAGAGACGAGAATAAATGCATTTATTGAGTATCTATTGTGTACTCATAGATATACAAGAGGACATTTCACCGCGGGCTTTTGTAGAGAAACCTCTTTAAGGGAGAAAATTAACTTGAACGTGAAGAATAAAGAGAAAGACAACGAGGCACAGGAAAACATCTAAGAACAGTTCTGAATGGCAGTAACAGCGTTTTCACAACCGTAAGATTCTGGGTCCATGGACAGTCGTGTGACCTTTGCAAGCCAGTTAATCTTTCTCTACCTCAGGCTTCTCAGGTGTGAAATGGGGAAAATATAAAAATCACCCGCATCTTGTGACTGTCAGGAGGGTCATAGGAAATAATGCCTACAGCAGTGCTGTAGAAATCTGAAGACCCATGATGGGCTCCAGGTGATCTGAGCAGTGGAAAACAAAATGAATCAAGGTGCAGGGTCCCCTGTGAGTCATGCGGACAAAAGGGCAGTGCTGACCACAAAACGCTATAAGCTGGACTGAAGACGTATGGAGAATATTGCAAAATCAAGTCAGACATATTTAATCTGGTCACATGATTTGTTTTCAATCATTAAAATACATTTGGAATTAATTTTAGTAGGTAACATCAGGTACTCTAAGCTTTTGTAGTCCAGCAGGAGATAACGAAAAAAAAGTACAGTGCTTTTCAGCTAAAACTATGTACAAGTAGATGACTTGTAGAAAGGACAGATCTGACATTTCTGATGTGACATTTCTGAAATTTTTCCATCATAATCTGTATTAGAATATTGTTTACAATGATAGACAGACAGGTAAATCCGAAAGCTTTACGATGACAAGATTAATTTGCCACTATAGCTGATGTTGCTAAAGTTAGTATTCCAGGAAGGTTCTAAAGATTTCATAATTTTTAATGTACCCGACTAGAAATGGAATATAGGAAAATAAGATTATTTGAAACATTTACAGGAACTTGTTTCATCCATTTTCCTCTGCTACAGTAAGATACTTTATTGTTTTTAATGTTAATTTAGCTCACATCTTTGGAAGGTGAAGTTCCAAGATCAGGCTGCCCTATTGACTCGTCCTCGGGGCCTGACCTTCCTTGCAATATCATAGCTTGGCAGATGGCTTCCTGCAAAAAGCACCTGAAAAGGGAAGAGATCCCACAGTGAGGCAGGATGCCAGAGGCGATGATGGGGCCAGCCCTGCTCTTTCTATCACAACCTGCTCTCCCAGGGCTAACCCACCTGACACGTCAGCCTTCCTGCCTTCTGAAAGTGGCACCACAGTGAGCAAATCACCCTCCTGAAGCTCCATATCTCAAAGGCACCGCTCTGTGTCACCATGGTGAGGACCAAGCTCCCGGCACAGGAACCCATGGGGCCCAAACCACAACTAGTTCAAGGCAAGAGTAAACCTAGGAGATGGAGAATAGGAAGAATGCACCGAAGGGCAATATTTGTTTCAACACATGGAGACTCTTGAAAAATGAACGCAAAGTCGGGGTAAAATAGCAATACTGAAGTAATGAGAACCCATTACATTGGAGATGTCGAGAAACTTTGCTGGAGAGAAGCATATAAGTATTCATTGGGGTTTAAGCAGTATGAGAATGCTTACAAAATATATGAAGGAAGGGAAAGGGCACAGCAATAAAACTACTTTTCCTCTGTTAATTATTTTAATAATTTTAAACTTTTTAAAATATTTTAAATACCACTAATTGATAAAAAGAAACTTTAGAATGAATCTTTTAAAGATAATGAACAGAATCATCATTGTGCAGTTTATTTGCAGGCAAAGACAAAAAAAATCTAGAAAAACATGGGATGAAAGGAAGTAATTCCCAAGTGAGACTGATTGAAAGACTGGAATTGAGAATTTTTTATGATATAAAAACTCCTTAATTATTTGTCTTTCCTACTACATAATACCCACTTACTCATAATACCCACTTACCCATAATATCCATTTACCCATTTACCCATTTACCCATAATACCCTGCACTTTGAGCTGCAGGAATATATTTGAGGAAGAAAGAAAATCAGGCATTGGTGAGTGCTTCAAGTCTCCTGCGGGCAGATGCGCAGAAGAGGCCGCTGCTGACCGTGAAAGTTAGAGGACCCAGCAGAGCTTGATGAAGTGCATTTCAGGAGGCTTTCCAAATGGGCCGCATATTTACTTGAGAGAAGAACAGATTTTACTGAGTGCTTATTGGGCACGCTGCATCTCTCTAGCTGCCCTGCATAGACATCTTAGGGAGGTAGGTAGGACCAAAATCTAATAAAAAATACAAAATCTGAAATGTCTCAAAATCTAAAACTTATTATCAACAGGCTCCATAAATGGAAGATTCCACGGCTGACTTCTTTTTCATTTGTTTTTTGTTTTTGTTTTTTGGGTACCGGGGATGAACGGGTCCTTGCGCTTGCGAGGCAGGCACCCAGCACCACTGAGCTAAGTCCCCAGCCCTTCCATGGCTGACTTCTGATGGTGGGTGCTAGTCAAACTACACACAAATACTAAAAGTATTGTGTTAGAGTTATCTTCAAGCAATGTTAATAAGGCCTCATCAATACCGATTGTATTTAGACTTGGGTTCCTTCTTCCAAGATACCTCATTATGTGTTTGCAAATATTTCAAAATCTTAAAAAAAAAAACCCTGAAACACTTCTGTTCCCTGGATTTTGGATAGGGAATATTAAACCCATACTGTTCTTATTTTTTAAAGAGTTTAACAGAAGTCTAATAATTATTCAAAAGTAAAATAGGTAGTAAAATAACAGTACAGAAATTTAGATGTGGATCTATGTAACTCAAAGCCTATGAGCTTTCCCTATTACGCTTTTTAAAATCTTTTCCCTTATCTGTAAAGATAAGGAAATAGATGTTCCCCCAGTTTCCTTCCAACTCTAACATTCTCTGCATTTGCCCTGTGTGAGTCCTTTATTATTGGCCAACTTCCTTACCCAAAGGGCAGTTTTAAGAATTATGTATTGTGCAAAAAATGTTTTAAATGAATCAAATTTACACTGATAGAGTTTGAAGAATCTTTCCTGAGAATGTAAGCCAATCCTTGTACCTTACAAGTGAAATAACCAAGACATGGAAGCAGTACTCAGTAAATATATGTGCTGGGAACATGACTGTCAGGACTAAACATTAACAGCAATAGTTTCTGGAACTGATTCTCTGCCATCTTATTGGTAAAGTGAAGACAATTATAGCACAGAGTTTTCAGAGGATTTGGTAATTTCAAGTTCACAACATAGTGTCTGGCCCAGACTAATTACTCAATAAAAGTTTCACTGTTTCTGCTATTACCTTCATCACCCACATTTTCAAAGGCATCTTTTTGATAATCTTTTTTCCACACTAGTCAGAGGCAACAGTGAAACTCAAGCCTCATGAGCCCAAATTCCTTTTACTTTAGTTCCAAGCACCCTACAGAATTTTGAGTTAATAAACAGGACCAGAGTTTGAAAAGACATCTTTCTTCTTTGTTTTGTTGTGTTTTGTTTTGTTTCTCTCTCATTGAGTTTATTAGTACATTTTAGATACACAGTACAGTTACATTCATTATTGGGATCTTGTACCTTTACATGACAGGCTATGGTTCTCATTTTTTCCCCTTGTCCCTGCCCTCCCTTCACCCCTTCTTACCCTCCCCATTTACAAACACTTTATTTCCATTTTTTCATTTTCTCATATTTTTTTTTCTTTTCCCTTATCATCTTTCCCCTGTCCTTCCCACTTTCCCTACACCTTTAGCCCTTTTCTTCCAAGACATCTTTCTTCTGTGGATTTCTTTTCACCCTGTTTCCACTAGGCACGGACTTCCCACAACCTTAATCCTGGCGCAGTTGATTAGGATGAATGCCCTAATCAAAAAAGGAACTCTAGGGCCAGGGATTTGGCTCAGTGGTTCTGCTGCCTGCCTTTCAAGAACAAGGTCTCGAGTTTGGTCCCTGGTACCAAAAAAAGCAACTCTACCAGCCCCAAAGACGCTAACTACACAATCATTTGGAGGGAAATTGAAGTTGATCTTGTGAAACAACTGTCCTTTAATTCTCCTACCGTCTTCGGGTAGTAATAATGAAAATCCCCATTTGTATATCACTACCAGGTTCATAGAAAAGCATTTGCTTGCTAATTTCTGTTTCATTCTTCCAGAATTGTCCACTCCTGATATGTGATGACATTAAAGCAAAGAAGTGTCTCACTCCAAGCACGAGGGAAAAATAAGCCGCTGAGCCTTAACACAAATTCCAAAACTCTGACTCTAACCTTATATGTATTTTTCCTACTTACAGAAAGCAAACTCCCCCGAGGCTGCCTTCCTGCATATAGAGTCTGTTATTTAGGGGAAGATGGAAGAGCTTTGTTTTTTCCACATTAGGTTAAAGCATGAAAGAGTTGCTAAGTGACCTCTGAGAGTAATTGAAATGGGTTTGCATCCTTACACTGAGTTACTGGGCCCCCAGAGAAAATCAGTCTGGTCACCCGGAGAGTCAGCATTTGCACCCCTGCCGGAGAGAAGCAGACACCTGTGAAGAGGCAGCTGAGCTTCTTTCCTCGATCCTGGCAAGATAGATACTTCGCTTTCTAGTAAAAAACAGACCCGACAGAGCAAGCAAGCAGTGCTCAACCTTCTAAATTGTTGTTGAGACTTCCGTGCAACATCTGATTCTGCAATCTGTCATTCCCCAAAGCCAAGAGAGGGAGTGAGAGTCGAAGCCTTGTAGAAAGCTGTAGAGTTGCTGGGGGCTTTGTTCCCTTTTTTGTGCCAAGTGGGATGGGGCTCTGGCAACCAAAGGCTCTTTGAATAAATCGTGAAAACAGTTCCAAGGGCCAAGAAATGACTTCATCAGGGAGAGGGAGGGAGGAAGAAAAGAGGCCCTGACTCCCTGGAGCAATCAATTTATGTGCTGTGCTACGAGATTTGATTATCTTTATCTGATTTGTAGAACTTCAAACGCTATTGGTCACAAAATACCGCGCATTTTTAAGGTCCGCGTCTCACTTTTTAACCTGGTGACCCACCTCTGCTTTACTGGCTATGAGTTCAACTTCCTCAAGCAATTGAGTGCGAATTAGCTTCACGTTCCCGGAGAGTGGTGTCTGGGCCTCAGGTAGCAGTGGTTTTCATTTCTCAATGCTGCAATTCTAATGCATTTTTCAATATCAAGCAAAAATAATATCAGGCTCTAAGGAAAAAATCGAGGAGCTTTGGTATAGAGAGATATAAACGGAAGTCCTGATTTTGTCATTATCTAATTGCATGACGCTGATCCTGTGGTTGTCACCCCTCAGGAGCTCCATTTCCTCCTTTGTTAAGATGTTTATTTTTAATTTCTAAGGCTTAATACATTCTCAAATTCTATTAATTTCTGACTTTCAAATAATCCACAGGAATTCCTATGGTGTCCAACACTCAGGTAGTATTTTCAGTGTTTTGTTGTTGGTTCTTTTTTTTTTTTTGGCATTCTGAGATGAGTCAGAAAAATATGGGAGCCATGAGAAATATAGCAAAGATCAAATTTTTTCCTAAAACCTTTCAAACCAGGTGAATTAAATTTGAGAAAAGAAATCAGTAAAGGCATTATGTGTTTGTGATTAACTTGCTTTAATTCCCAACCCATAAGAATAAAGTAATAAAAAAATGAGAACCAAGACCTGGCATGTAAAGGTACAAGATTCCAATAATGAATGTAACTGTACTGTATACCTAAAATGCACCAATAAACTCAAAAAATAATAATAATATTATGATCTATAGAACAGTTGAGTAAAAAATATAAATGAGGAAAAAAAGAATAAAGTAATAACGAAAAAACAAAATATTAAAAAGTCATAATAAACTTTTTGGAGTAGAATAGAATTTTAAAATCATAAGGAAAGATGGACAAAGACAGGCATGGGTTGAAATGTCTGGTGAGGTTACTGTTACCTTCAGACCTGTCCTCAGATGGTTGCCCCATACTTAAATATCACAAACTATTATATGGGGCAGCAAAATTATATTTGTTATTTACAAGGTCATACATTTTTCAAATATCTATACTCTCTTTAAAGCAAAAGCTCTCTTTCATTCAGGAAAAGTGCTGTGTGTGACACACTTGTGTATTTACTAGAATTGGGCAATTCTGTATGTCTTACAAACATAATAATTTCTGCGTAGTTTCTAATGTGTATACCGGATCTATTCTGAAACAGGTTTCAAAGCCAGATGCCAAAGTCTGGATTTTTACTCAAGTAGCTTTCAAACACATCTCTGGAGTGTATATTACTCTTCAGTATTTCTTAGTGCACTACCAAACCAAAAAGACACAGCAAGCATTTGCTGGGGGCCTACACTAGAGGAGCAGAATTAATAGAAAATGCACATCTAGTCGTGTGGGAGGCTTTGTTAGGTAGACTTACAGAATCACAGGCAGATGGTACACATCAGCGCTATCCGAGCACTTGAGAACCAACAGGTCCTATGGCCCAAGAACAGGAAGCAGCAGAACAGTAGGGGTCAAGGACACAGTGCCAGCCCATGGTCAAAGGCCCGAAGCTGCCTGTAGAGTCCCCAGTGTGAGTCCACTATTTGAAGGCCAAAGAGGCCAGAACCCCATGTTCAAGGTTACGGCAAAGTCTAAAGCTCTTCTGACACAGGAAGTGTTGCTTCTTCTTTCCCCTCTTATGCCACCCAGGCTGCAAGCCTATTGGTGGGCGCCACCCTCATCTGGACTGGGTCTTCGCCCCTTAGTTTGCTGGCCGACGTGTAAGTCATCTAGAGACACACCCAGCCTGTGCTCCACAGTCTGCTGGGCCTTTCCAAATCCACTCAAGTTGGCACATCATGGTCAACCATCACACTCCACCCCGTGGCCACTGGAGAAGCAGATGCATCTCTTCAAAGTATATAAATTCTAATGCAGTATCAAGCTTAGAACTGTACCTTACATGAGACAAATGCTCTGCATATGAATACAGATTCCTTTCTAGAACAGAAGACAAAATTTTACTTTGGGTGATGTTTACTCTTGTCCTGAAAGTCTACAGTTTAAGTATTATAATGTATATTTGACAATACTTACCTATCAATATTAAGTTATTCAACATAGTTACAGAGAAAGAAAGCAAAGACATCTGCTTAACACATATGTACATATACACAAACATACTAACAAAATAGAAAAGAAACACTCGTGAAAATGATAATCTTTACTGTTGCAACTGGTCGTGCAGTCACGGCTGATATGTATAGTTACCTTCTTCTACTACCCATTCTCTATGCCCTAGGCACTCAACAAGCACTTCAGCAAATCTTATTTCTTTACCTGGTGAGGTGAGCCATACTTTTGTTCCTGAAGGTTCTAGGCTACTTGTCATCCTGCTAGGATTGGACTGGGATTGTAGTTTCTCACTAGCCTTAGCAACAGGGAGTGGTAATATAGGAGATGCCTGAGGGATCTTCCACCTCCTAACTTCCACACTTCCTTTCTGCTTCTGTGGCACAGTAGTCCTCTTTCCTCTTGGTGATCAGGATCAGTCACCCCTGGCAACACCGTGACTTCTTTTTAAGGCTATTGGCAGAGTCGTGAGGAGCCCAATATGGCCAGGGGGAAGTCTTAGCTTTCAGTTCAGTGGGATAATTTTTGTACCTCCTAGTAGAAACTTTCCTCCCTCTAGAACTAAGACCTCCAATTCAGAAGAATAGAAGCCCATGGGAACATAAAGCAACATTTTTGTAACAGGTCACTAAGGGCAATGTTCAGTGCCAGGATTCCTATTTCTACTCCTCGGTTCCTATGAATCCTAGCTATAGGAGATACAGTGCCATACATAAGATGCCAGTTCAGAGCAGATACAGCCTTGTGAGAAACTTCCCCCAGCTCCACAATGCCATTCCTCCATTCCATTAATCCAACTGCTTCCAGACATGATAAGACCAGTGAATTCCATGAAGTGCATCCTTTGGCCAGAAGCAATGTTGTGTGGAATACCCAATGGTGGTTAAGGCATTCTCTAAGCTCACAGATGGTAGATTCGGCAGAAACATTACATGCAGAGAAAACAAATCCCTACCTGGAATAAGAAAAGATAAAGTGTTGCCCTTTTCAAGGTAGAAGTACTCCAATATAATCAATCTGCCACTAGGTTGCAGGCTGGACACCTCAGGAAGGGTGCCACATCAGGGACTCAGTGTTGTTCTCTGCTGCTGCTGGAAAAGTGACCATTCAGCAACAGCTGTGGCCAGGTTAGGCATGGTGAGTGGAAGCCCCTGTTGCTGAGGTAGTGTGCAACCTCCATCCCCGCCTCAGTGGCCACTTTGTTCACGAGCCCATTGAGCAATGACAGGAATGGACGAGGAAAGAGATTGACTTTTGTCCACAGAACAGGTCACCCTTTCCACATGATTATTAACATTCTCTTCTGCTAAGGTCACCTTTTGGTGGGCATTTCCATGGAACATCAATATATTTACACCCCTTGCCCATATTGACAGGAAGACTGCATATTCTTCCCCAGGTATCTTTGTTACCAAATTTTCTGTCATGTTCCTCCCAAGTCCCTGACTATCCAACCAGATCACTGGCTGCAAACCCTCTAGCTATACATAGTCACACATGTGGCCATTTTTCTCTTTTAAGCAAAATGTACAAACGGGAGCATCACCCGAAGTCCTGGCCACTGTGAAGATTTCCCTTCACTACTGGCCTTCAAGAATGTCCTGGAAAGGAGCTATATTGCTGCAGCTGTCTGAGTTTGCCTGTTGCCTTCATAACAAGCAGAACCATCTCTAAAGCAGGTCATAGGCTTCTTTTCTTCTGTCAGCTGATCACAAGCTGCAAACCATGAGGCCATTGGTGCGCACTGGGGGACAGAAGGCAGCATAGCAGAACAAACCATGCCTCTTCTTCATGTACTTATTTGTTCTTTCAGAACTTCCTTGGGCCAGAGATTTAGCTCAGTGGTTCAGTGGCCTGCCTAGCAAGTGCGAGGACCCGAGTTTTATCCCCAGTACCACAAAAAAAAAAAAAAAAAAAAAAGAACTTCCTTGGGCCAGATTGTGCACACAGCACTGCT
This sequence comes from Fukomys damarensis, assembly GCF_012274545.1. NCBI lineage: Eukaryota > Metazoa > Chordata > Mammalia > Rodentia > Bathyergidae > Fukomys > Fukomys damarensis. Next base: position 7,890,475 of record NW_022900926.1, read on the forward strand.
AATTGATGAACGACTGTTGCTGTGCAGTGTGCATGTCCAGCTTTATGACTCAGTGGATCAAACAGCAACCAGTTCAGGCTGCAGAGTAGTGTCCCATGTTTGAGTATTTAGTTTCCTCTAAAGCCTAGTAGCAGGCCAGGAACTGTTTCTAAAATGGAGAATAGTTGTCTGCAGATGACTGCAGATCCTTGCTCTGAAATCCTAAGGGTCTCCACTGAGACTCATCTATTAGTCCTGCCACAGGCTCCAGCCAGCCACTGTCACCGCATGTACCACAGAGTCAGCTGGATCATAGAAGTCAAGCAGTAGTGCAGCCTGCACAGCAACACGGACCTCTCACAGAGCCTTTTGTTGTTTTGGCCCTCATTCAAAACCAACAGCTTCGCAGGTCACAAAGTAAGTGAGCCAAAGTAATACAACCAAGTGAGGAAGGTGTTACCTTTGAAACCGAAATAGACCCACTAGAAATTGTGCCTCTTTCTTGGCTCCTGGAGGGACAGAATGCAACAAGTTATCTTCCACCTTAGAAGGGACCTCTCTGCATGGCCCAAAACACAGCATATTAGAAATGCTTCTGGACTCCTAGAAATGTCAGAGATAGAGGATTCTCCCATCCTCCAAAATGTAAATTCTTTACCAACAAGTCCAGAGCGACTGCTGGCTCATGTTCACTTGGTCCAATCAGCATAATGTCATGAATGTAACGTACCAGTGTTCTACCTTGTAGAAAAGAAATGTCATCAAGATCCCTGTGAACTAAGCAGTGACACAGGGTTGAAGATTTGATACATGCCTGAGGTTGTGGGCTTGTTCATTGAATGCAAATTGCTTCTGATGGGCTTATGGATAGATATGAAGAAAAGGAATTTGCCAAATCGATAGCTGCATAGCAGATATGAGATGTTTTAATCTGCTCAGGCAAGGAAACCACAGCAGCCATAATTGGAGTTACAACTTGCTTAAACCTCTAGTTACCTGGTCATTCTCCACACCCATCTGTCTTCTGCTCGAGCCATACAGGGTAGTTAAAAGGGAACCACCACGTCAGCCTCTTTCAAGTCCTTTCTGAAATCAGCATCACTTCAGAGCCCATATCCAGTCATCCCCAAAATGTCCAATCATTTTCTTGTCTCCAATGTACAGTTACCCTGACAAATGGTTGTTGGAGGAAAGACTGACAGTATAACTTTTTGCTAAAGCACCAGAGTCCTTATTCAAGGAGAGCTGGACTCCTCCTCTTCCCAGGGGTTCTGCATTTATAAATTGGCTCAAGGCTAGGAGCTGGTTGAGGTGATTCTCTGTTGCTATGATTTGAGGAAGATCTTTTTTCCCTTGTGCCCTAAACTTCTGCTTATATAAATCCAATAAAATTAAGTATGCTTCCATTCTATTTCACTTCTGGGAACATCGTAGGTCTACACCAGTCAGGTCATTCTGATCATTGCTTTGCTGTTCCTGTATAATACAGTAAATATACCCAGCATGCCTTTGGTAGGTGACAGCTACCACTTGGCCCTTGCCAGCCTGGGATCCAATTGTACCCATTGCATTTTGGGTTCCCAGTTGAGTGACTGCAGTCCCCACTATAAAGCCTGGCATACAGAGAAGAGCAGTTTTGGAGTCTTCAAAAAATGCCAGAGCTACCCTTACAAATCTGTTTTGTTTTGTTTTGGTACCAGGAATTGAACTCAGGACCTTGCACTAGTGAGGCAGGTGTGCCACCAGTGAGCTAAATCCCCAACCCTATAAATCTGCTTCTTAAGGCATCAGTGGAGGGTACACTTTCTGGACCTTCCCTACGTAGGCTTTACCTATGTAGAAGAGTAGGCTTTACCTGGCCACATTTACCTGCAACATTCCCATTTCTTCAGCATTTCAACTCCAAGAGCTGTGTCATTAAATCCAGAATCTCTATTTCCTGAGCCCTTTTCAAGAAATTTGGCCTGGTCTAGGTTTGTTTGTTCCACAATTGCCACTCGACTCTTAAAATCTCCTCCCAAAAGAAAAGTGTCAAGCCTCTTAACTTGTCCCGGGCGGCCCTTGTGAGGCCACCTTAGCACCACTGCTAGCGGAATATGTAATAAATTTCCTGCTCGATCACTCAGTAACCTAAGCGCAGGACGTCTCGAGGAGAGGCACTTCTTGGTGACTGTTGTTTCTGGTTTTTGCTTTTCTTGCACTACGGTCCCATGGTGTACTGCAGCCAAGTCACACTGGCCCCTCACAACCCATGTGTGCATCTCCTCCCACCTCCATTTTCATTGGTATCACGTTGGCAGCTTGAACTGGAAAGGGGGCATTTACACCACAAACATCAGCAAATGTTACAGATCAGGGCTTTTCAGCTTTGGGATTTTAAAAGTTTTTTACTTTATGGAGAAATAGTTATTAAGCATTTGTCAGCCTACCACTACTGAAAAGAACAAATAGTTTCTTTTTGGTTGTTGACCTCAAAAATACAGGTCTAGAAATCAAAGAAATATGGTTTCCAGTTTTGAAAAATATGAATTTATCTTTCCTCCTTTCTGAAATCACACACATGCATGTACACACATCATAGCAAAGGAATGAAAGAACAGAAAGAAAATGAGAGAAATTACAACCAGAGATAATATGTCAAATTTCTCAAATACATAAAGCACAGGGGTGGTAGTATCTCTCTGGCTGAGTGGTGATGGCGAACCTGGCCATGCTGGACCCACAGGCTGGCCCTTCTCTGCTGCCCACAGTGCTGCTGGGGATTCATGTACCTTAATGCTTTATGAGACAGATCAAACAGAGTGGGTCCCAGCTTCTTTCAGTCAAATGATTCAGAGTGGCCCGTCAAGTTGCCTGCTCATGAGAAAATTCTACAGACACCCAGATAGTATAAAAACAAGGTAGATATTACTGGAAGATAATTCTCCAGTGGCTTTTTCAATTTTCCACACCTGTAAAGAGAGGCCCTTTTGGTCTTTTTCCCAGACTATGTTTTAAAGAATATTTATAAAACACAAAATACTGGAAGATAGAAGTAATGTTTCCCACCAGTGGAGAGGGGTGGTTTGCTTTCTGTCCTTCTGTATGGTAGAAATTATACCTGTCTTTCTGCAGACTAAAGGGCCAAAATGGATACTGCCTAAGATAAAGATTCGGGTTCCTCAACCTCGGGACACCTCTCCTTTCACGTGTCACTGAATGTGCGGGCATCACCTAAACCTTATTTGCATTGAATTTTGCAAACTGGGGCACAGGAATTCAGCGTGAAAGAATGCTGATGCTTAAGCTATTGCTAATAACAGTCTGTGAAATCGGAGTCTTGTGTGTTCTGCCAGCACCCATGAAACTGTGGTAGACTGACTTGGTAGCTTCCAAGCAGCTCCAAATTTCAACTAAGATTTTTTTTTTTTTTGTAAATAACTACAAGTAGCTTGATTTAAAGGAGCTATCTTCACAAACTCATTTCTGTTTATTGCCTCCAGGTGACAAAAGATACACAGATTTATCACAGACTTGGGAGAAGTTACAAGAGTGAATTAGTGTGTGCATATGGTTCAGATGATGCCTGTTTATTATACTGCAGGCACCATAAATATTGGCTTTCTATAACTTTACTTTCAAAAGCCTATTATGCGTATCTTCTAAAAATTAACTTATTCATACCTAGAGACATATTGAGGGCACCATTTCTGTCATAAACCAGGTCTTCTTAGTTGAAAGAACTTGGCTTAAATATCCTATGAATTGTCACCTTTGTCTCAGATTGACCTAAATTCTCCTTGATCTGTATTCCAATTTAGTCTTAGTTTTTAATTACTGTCTTCAGCATGGTCAGTGCATTTGCAGGTCTCAAATGGTAATAATTTATAAATGAATTACATTGACTTTTATTCATTTATCACATCTACAACATTTAATTTACTGTCCCAGGTCAGTACTGCAAACTTAAATTAATAAATGTAGGCAATATGAATCATTTCTAGATGGTTCTCCTTCTAGAGATATCTTGGAATCTTTTTCAGAATTCCTTTTCCTAATGCTATCATTAATGTGTATTAGATTGAGACACTCAGGCCAGAATACAGCTTGAAAGAGACACAGATAGAGATGAAGGAGTGACACAATATGTAAATATTGGAGGGAAAATAAAATGTAAGGACTTGAGTTAAATATTAGGCACAGAGGGGCCGGGGATTTAGCTCAGTGGTTCAGTGCCTGACTTGCAAGTGCAAGGTCCTGTGTTTGATCCCCAGTACCAATACATAATATATATTAGGCACAGAGGCAAAGAGGTCCAAAAATTACAGAAAAGTCCTCAGTTTTATCACTTTAGTATTCAGCACAATTCCTCAATACAAATATACCAGCTATTTACCCCACCAAGTCTTTGCCGACCCTCAGTAAAACACAGCACACAAATTTTTGCATTAGGTAGAGAAATCTGAGATTTTTTACCAGGATGTACACAATCTGAGCCGGGAAGTCTGTGGTCTAACACGTCCTCCTACTCAAAGCAAGAGCATGATTGGGGGGCAAAGGCTACTTGATCTGGAAAGGTCTGAGAAGTCTCAGAGAGAAAGGCACACACTGCACCCACCCAAGCCGCCTTCCTGGCCACACCAAATTGACCAAGACCAGATTTATGTGCTTACTTGACTCGGAATTATAGGGGAAAAAAGAAAATGTGTTTATTTCATTGAATACACACTGGAATTCCCGGTTATGGTATTTTTCAGGGCTTCAAACCAGGACCCTGGGTAGGCAGGGTTCTTATTTCTGTTGATGGAATTTTTTTCTTAGAGTCTATGACATTTTAAACTGTAATTTTCCTTTTAGTTTATATTTTTCACTCCCTGCTATTTATGTAATAAAAGTCATTGATCATCTACTATATTTAAAGCAGCCTGCTCAGCACAGGGTTCAAAGAGATGAATAACACAAAATCCTTGCCCTAAAGGAACTCAAAGGAGGCAGTTATCTTTGGAAACAGACCATCACAGAAACAAACACACATTGCCACTCCAACAAAAATATTTAGGGTGTTAGTTGTTTTAATTTGCCATATTTATTAAGTGATCTGACCTATCAGAATAAAATGCATTTTATAAATATATATATAAACATCATATATACTATACAGACATATATACAATTGTAACTATTCTTTTGCAAAGTTGAAGGTGAAGTAAAATTATAAGTGACTATGTTCATTCTTATTAGTCATTTTTATTAAATTATAAGCTATCAGAAATATTAAAACCATTTTGGGTTAATATTAATAATAATACCTGGGGCCAGGAATTTAACTCAGTGGTTCCGCCACCTGCCTTGCAAGGTGCTGAGTTCGACCCCTGATATTCCCTCCCCCCAAAAAAAATACCTGGATGTGGTGGCACACAACTATAATTCCAATACTCAGGAGGCTGAGGCAAGAAGATTGCTGCAAGTTCAAGGCCAATCTGAACTACGAAGCGAGAAACTGTCTCAAAAGATGAATAGCGGTATTTATTTATGATTCCCCTAAAACCACTCGGTCCCCATGTCCAGTCACATATCCACTACTTTGACCCACAAGGTCTGCTTGTGGGAAGGAACTCCTAAGTTGATCACTTTTTATTGCAAATTCATTGCCATCACAAGGTTTGCATTTTTTGAAGAAGGAAATCCAAGGCAAGCTCCGACACCATGGCCAGGATAGAAAGACTGCACGGATGCTGAAGGCCTGTCCTGCAGCCGTCAAACAACACCTGACAGCCCTGCAGTGCATTCGTTGCTGCCATTCGTCCTTGTCTGTCACACACATGGGACCACGACACCGCAGAGCGGTCAGGCCACAGCCAGCCTGCAGCTACGCCGCTTCACATCTACGTAGGTGATAGGTCTCTTGGTTGGAAAGCCACCTGATCTTCATTCACACATAGTCTGTGCTTACTGTCGGGAGCAATCCAAGAGGAGCATAAAAGAAATAAATGAAACACAAGTACCTAATTTCTAGCCATACTGCAACTCCTTTATCTCCTCCTCACTTATTTTACAAAAGCTAAGACCCTAATTTTTCCCCCAGTTAAGGTCCCTTTGCCCATCTTTTCTCCTCTAGAATGTTACTACTCAATCCCCAGGCACTGTTTCCTTTGCTCCTCTACAAAGTCTATACCTCCACAGCCCACTCCTTCTACTATGCATTTGCCAGCCCATAGTCCCTGATCTCCTGCCAGTGCCTATTTAGGAAACCTCTAAAGTTGTCTCAACAACAACCGCAAAACTATCATCTGCTTTTTATGGTCAGAAAGAAGAAGAAACCCCTTTATTGTAAAAATCTCCCCTACAGATCTATGGTTTCCGGCCTGGGCTGCGCCTGGGATGTGTCACCTGACCTTGGTTGCAGTCCCATCCCTCCGCAGATCTGCACAGCTTTCCCCAGCCCACGGGCTCTGTTGCCTTGTCACAGTCCCGGCAGAGCACCCCCTCCTGAACACCTCGCTTCCCTGTTCTTGACAGGATCTTCACCAAAGGCTTCCTGACAGATGGCCCTTCCCTCACTCTCCTTGCCCTCATGTCTTGTCTAGGTCATAGCAGTTTTCTGACTTCTCTTCCTGCCTAGAGCCTTGCTTTCTCTGACACCTGTCCTTGCTCATGCAGCACATCCATGTACTCAGATGCAGCTCTAAGATCCACATCTTCTTCCGTGATGACCTAAACTACAGGCCCAGGCTTAGAATTACCTGCTGAAAACCTCCAAAGGGTCATTCTGCAGACTCCACATATCTAATTCATCAAAAACTAAATATGTAAGCTCCTGTCCTGCGATCTAGTCTTCCCCTGCAATAAGGTCTTGAGTCAATAGTGAAAATTACAAGCTGTTTGTCATTGTAGGCTTCTTCCCCTCAATCACTGATCTTTCCCAGATTAGCACATGCAATTATTAAATATTGTTAATTTCTCAACTATCCCTTGAGTACCCTACATTCTGCTCTGCCACCTCCTCTTGCCAATGTTCTTTACTTTTGGTCAGGGTCATTGACATAACCTACTCCCTACCTATCATACTTGCCTCCTCAATGTCGGTACCCACCGATGCATCTTCCTTCCTGACTTCAGTATTTCTAAAACACACACACACACACACACACACACACACACGCACAATTTCCATATCAAAGGCTGGAAGTCTGTGATGCATCTTCTCATCACTGATCATCTCTTACAAAAAATGAAAAGATGACACTGGTAATTAGAGCTGACAGGAAATCAAAACCAGAATCTAGGAAACAATACTCACTAATGTAAAGTCAGGGCACTCCCAGAGTCTCAGCAGAAACAACAGGAAGCAGGGGTACACACTGGTTGAGAGTCTACCATTTGTTAAGTAATCCAGTAAAGATTTTAGACAGGAAACAAATCCATCAGATGTATACTATCCAGAGGGAAGTACACTTTATTCCTAGTGGTTGGTATGGAGATGGTGGGTTTTTTTCTCACACTTACCTTACAACTCTACTATTAAGACCAGCCTGTCTACCACCACCTGCCAAGCGAGTTCGATCCTCGGTACCAAACCAAACCAAACCAAACAAAACAAAAAACCATCCTGTCTACCACTTGTCTAAGTTCACAAATTCTTGGAAAATAAACTGTGAGCATAACAATAATGGCCTATTTTATTCTAAAGGGAATGTTTCTCACAAATGAGTCACTACATCTGTATGTAGAAACAAAGTTTCTGCAAGAAGAGAATATTGAAAATCGTAGTGTGTAATGCAGGCAGTGGAATGGAAGTATAGATCATATCTTAGATATCAACATCAAACAGTTGCAGATCGTAAAATCAGGGAAGGAGCTTCACTCACAAGCCAACGACTTTTTTTTGGTACCTGGGATCGAACTCGGGCCCTTGCAGGAGGTGAAAGCACTGAGCTATATCCCAGGCCCAAGCCAGTGACTCTTGTGTAAGTCTAGGAGACATACTTTGGCATCACTAAGGGGAATGGATTCCGACACCAACGAGGGACACACAATGCAGGCAAACATCATCGGCAGTACATGGCTAGAAAAATATGACAAAGAAGAAAGAGAAAAAGCTGGAGCTCTAGAAAAAAGTTAATAAAAGATTAACCTGGGAAAAGTTATGGCAAATTAGTGCCAAATAGAAGAAATAGAATTTTGAAAAACTACATTTGCTTGGTATCTTAATTAGGATACAAGAAGTCACCACGCTCACAGTAGAGGAGAAAGGAATGAGAAAGCCAGACATAGGAATATGGGAGGATTGCTTTCTTCAGCTAAAACGGGTAAGAAAACTGACATTGGAAGGCACTGAAGACGCCGCCGTGGGAACTCTTCAGAGGGTGAGCAGCCCTGCGACTGCCTAGAAAGGGGGATAGCAAGGGCTAGCGACAAAATGACAACCGAGACCTGCGCCATTTCAAAGTATAAGGGGACCAGGGGGTCAGTGCCTCAGAGGGAGCAAAGATGGAGACTCTCTGAGCCGGCCACTGTTGGGTACACACGATCACTGGAGCGAGCATCAAGTGACTTAGCGGGCAGCGTTCATTATGCCCACGTGGATCTTGGGTCAATAAGGATATCATGTTGATGAAGTCACTAAGGAGAGCATTCTTACAGCAGTAGGTGGGATGAGTCCCGCTGATAAGGAATTTGTCCCTCCCTAGGTGAGACCTTTCTCTTACTTCTGGTTCTCAAGGAACCAGGGTGTCTTTAGCTGATATAATCTTGCCCTTGAGCATCAAGGGACCAGTGAGGTCTCAGCTGTGACCGAAGGCGAAAATGGAGTTTTGTTTCGGCCCACCATAACTGGCTCATGCGCAAGGCAACACTGGGAGACAGATGACTATACTAGTACTTTAATTATGGAACGATTTTTCCCCAAAATGATGTAGAATGGCTCCCAACAGGAAATAAGCTAATCACGCAGTGAGTATGCTTGAAATATCCTAACAAAATACTGTAGAAAGAGACAAAAACTAAATGGCAAATAGGTCAGAGAAGTAACAAAGATCTAAAACGAGGCAATTATAGTTAACATGGCATCTTTCAAAGCACTTTCCATATATTCACATATTTAACTTCCTCAAAAGCCCATCTCCACATTTACAGATGCAGGAACTGAATCGGGTGCTGGGACTTCCGTGCATCCTGAAGTGAGAAGAGAGGGAGTGAAGACGATAAACCAGGTCACTGAATATCAAAGTCTTCTGGGCTGGGGATTTAGTTCAGTGGCACCGTGCCTGCCTGGCAAGTGCAAGGTTCTGAGTTCGATCCTCAGTACCACAAAGTCTATGCCACAGTGTTCCTCAAAAAAGAACATATAGGAGGGAAAAAGTCAAGAAAAGAAAGCTAAACTGAAAGGACTTGAAAAGTCACATCAAATATGAGACCAAATCTATAAAAATAAAGTATACAAAACTTTTACATGATGGAAATAAAGGAAATGAATGCTTACATAAGCATTTTTTATTCAATCATAATTGGCAAAAGCAGTTGAGAGAAAACTTTTTGACCCAATAATTTATATTCAGCCAAGCTAGTATCCATCTGTGTAGACAACTGGAAAACATTCTTAGATATTCAGAGGCACTTAAGTATACCAGGCTTAGAGCCAGGGGTTTGGCTCAGTGGTTCCACAGCCTACTTCACAAGCTCGAGGGCCCAAGTTCAATCCCTGATACCAAATAAATAAATAAATAAATATGCCTTAAAAATTAGGGCTGGGGATTTAGCTCAGTGGTTCTGCCACTAAAAAAAAAAGTACACCAGCCTTGCAATGTTTATGAAAAAATCCTCAAAAAAGTTTATATTGTATAGTTAAGTGAAAAAATAGATTACAAAATAATAAAATTAATTATCATAATATAATATACAGTTGGCACTTTTGAGTTTTTAAAAATTAAAGAATAAAACTATATATTATTTAAGTCATGTTTTGAAAATATGTCTTTATAAAAACATGCATGGAAAGTACCTAGAAGGCTTTATAACAAAATATTAACATGTATCAAAAATTTTGTTTTCAATTTGGGTTTTTTTGTTTGTTTATTTGTTGTTTTTCTAGCAGTCAAGAGATGAATTCATAGCCAGGCGTGGTGGCTCATGCCTATAATCAATCCCATTGCTCGGGAGGCTGAGGCAGAAGGATCACTGTGAGTTTGAGACCAGCCTGGGCTACAGAGTGAGTTCTAGGTCAGTCTCAACTATATAGTGAGACACTGTCTAATTTGGGTTTTTTTGTTTGTTTATTTGTTGTTTTTCTAGCAGTCAAGAGATGAATTCATAGCCAGGCGTGGTGGCTCATCTCTATAATCAATCCCATTGCTCGGGAGGCTGAGGCAGAAGGATCACTGTGAGTTTGAGACCAGCCTGGGCTACAGAGTGAGTTCTAGGTCAGTCTCAACTATATAGTGAGACACTGTCTCAAAAAACCAAAAAAAAAAAAAAGAGTGAGAGATGAATTCATATCAGGGACTTATGAACAGACAATCACAATATTAACAATGATAAATGCTAAACACTAATAAGCAGAATTCAAGTGAAATCTTTGATAATGAAACTGAATGAGAAAATAACAATACCTTGCTAATAATAATACAGCATAGAAATTAATTTAAGCCAAGTGTGGTGTCACAGGACTATAATCCCAGCATGGGAAGTTGAAACAGGAGGATTGGGTACAAGCACAGGGCCTACCTGGGCTACAGAGTGAGTTCAAGACAACCTGAACTATGTAGCCAGACCCTGTTTCAAAAAATAAAAACTAACCGAAAAAGCTAGCTTAAAAAAAAATCAGTACTTCCGTAGCACAAAAAACTAGAGAGTAAAACATGTACATATTGTATCACTCATTCATGTAGACTAAAAGATACCATGAGCAGAGGATAAAAACAATCAGTCTTTTTAAATAAAAAGAAATTTCATTCCTTCTATCTCCTTTTTTTTCTTTTCCCTTCTTTCTTTTCTCCCTTTGGAAATAAAGTTTTTGTAAATAAGGAAGGGAAGTAGGGTTGAAGGGAGGGAAGGGGAAAGGGAAAAAATAAGACAAGATATGTTATGAACAGGTACAAACTCCATATATATATATATAAAATGTACCAATAAGATTAATTTAAATTTAAAAAGGAAAAAAATTTCAGTGGCTGGTATACATGGAAAGGTATCACTCTTCCTTAACTAAGGAACTACAACTACAAATTAATACAATGGAATGTCATTTTTCACATATCATTTTGGCATTAAGTAAAAATTTATAGTATCCAGTTGTCTGAAGCACACAGGTAAAAATGATCACAAGATAAATTTGTAGAGATGGTGAGAGACATAGGACTTGGCAGTATCTAATAGAACAGATGTGTATAACATTTATCACCAGAAATCTCACACAGTGTATTTCCATATCCCCAAGAAATATTTCAACAAGAGTACATAGAAATACTTATAAAAGTACTTATTGCAGCATTGTTTGTGAAGGCAAAAAATGGAGACATGAAAGTACGAGTTACAAAGCCAATGGAATAAATCTCTGTGGTGCATCTTCACGATACCATCTTGACGTTCTGTACTATGAAATATCGGGCTTAAAAAAACAAGAACACTATGTACTGGCAGAGAACAATCTCCAAGAGCCATAATTTTATGAAGAGTCAAATCGCTGGAAAAGTCATACAAGAATATTCCATTATAGAAAAGCTCCGCAAAGCACAACAAAAACAAAAGCAAAACACATTAGATAGATAGATAGATAGATATCCTACAAATACAGAAATGCCATCAAAATTCTGGAGGGAAATGAGAAAGAATAAAAGAAGAGCATTCTTAATTCCTTTTTATAATTCCAGATGCAATTTATTTTAAAGTAAGTGAAATTTGTCAAAACTTGGGTTTCCTAGAAGCAGAAGCTAATATAAATCATGGGTCTTAATGTTCCATAGAGGTGGGTAGAGGTAACTAGGAAGAGAGCATGTGATTCTAGTCTAGCAAGAGTAAGATAAATAGGACACTAAGGCAGGGAAGACAAGGGGAGAAGAAACAACCTTGGGCAGCAAGGAAACACCGTGGCCAGCTGTGTGAATGTCTGCACCATGGAACTCTGGGAATGCAGTGGGGAGTGCTGGGAGAACCAGCTCCTCCTCATCACCTGTGCCTCCCTGGCAACTCTTCCTCATTAGGTAACTTCCCTGGGCTTCTGTCTTCTGTTCCTCTGTCCCAGTGGACAGCTGCTGGGGAAGGCGGATCTCAAGCCCAACATTTAGTTTTCATCTGAACCAGGCAAAAGAGAATTACCAGGTGTCCGGTGGGGTGGAGCCCACTTTAGATACCGCCACAAGTCTTCCTTCACTCAGGAGCAATAAGGCCTGGCATCGCAGCAGGGGAACCCTAGAAAGTGACATTTGGGATGTGTTGACTACAAGGTGAGGCAATCCCAAATCTCCACGGAGCAGGCCAAGACCCTAAGAAGCAGGTGAGACTAAGAGAATTTGCAGAAACATTTAAATGTTTAATTTTACAATGTGCTTATTAAATTATGTGAATATGCTAATCGCTGAGTTAAAAATGAATACATTGACAAAAGTTAATGAGACAGGTTTTACCCTCAGTCATAAGAGAAGCAAAGAAACTAAAGTGTTTTGAAAAAAATGAAAGTTTATCACTAGTACAATAGAAAATGATTTATTTAATGGCAGTTAACAAACAAGTAAAAAGCAAGATAGTTCATAACAGAAATAAAAGAGTACTACAAAGAAGCATTAAAATCAGAAAGCATAAAACAACATAACCCCAAAAACGATCATACATTTCAATTATGACATATGGTTAAAAGCCATCAAGAGGCAAGGAGACACAGCTAACATTTAATCAAATGCACCAATATCCAAGCATTTATTAGCAAAGTGTCCTTTCTCATGAGCTCTTTACCTTCATCGAATGCAAAGTGTTTCTATCTAGCTTTCAATACAGAGCCCCCCAAAACTTCATAGGTACAGAAAAGAGTGAGAATTCTTAGAGCTCGTGCATGAAATCTAATGGTCAGAGATGAGCAACTTGGAAGTCTGAATTTCAACGCTTCATTAAATCACTTGCCGTGACGTACAAGCTACCCCTAATAATTAAAAAATAGGAGGCTTGCCTGTAGTTCAACATTGAAATTCCACCTCACCCTACAAAGAATGGCTGCTATTAAGAAATCAAACAACAACAAATGTTGGTGGGGTTGTGGGGAGAAAGGAACCCTTCGCCATTGTTGGTGGGAGTGCAGCCTGGTGCAACCACTATGGAAATCAATATGGAGATACCTCAAAGAGCTGGGACTAGAGGTTCCAGTTGACCCAGCCATCCCTCTGCTGGGTATCTTTCCAAAAGAATTAAAGGAATCATACCACAGTGATATATGCGCACCCATGTTTATAGTGGCACAGTTTGTAATAGCTAAAACTTGGAAACAGCCCTTTTGCCCATCAGTTGGAGATTGGATAAAGAAGATGTGGTTTTTCTATAAAATGGAATACTACTCAGACATAAAGAATGAGAAATTAGATTTATTCATAGGAAAATGGATATGTATTGAGGATATACTCCTAAGTGAAATCAATAAGTCACACATGTGTATACACCGAATAGTTTCTCTGGTGTGAATAAACTGTAAGAGTACATAAAATCCTAATGAGAATCCTGACATTGTGAAATGGGAAGAAAAGGACTAAAGCTGTAGCGAAGTTGGGAATGTTAATGGAAAGGGAATAAGGGAAAAGAAAAAAATGTGAGAAAATGAAAAGATGGAAATAAAGTGCTTGTAAATGGGAGGGGAAGAGGGGGTGAAGGGAGGGCAGGGACAAGGGGAGAAAATGAGAACCAAGACCTGTCATGTAAAGGTACAAGATCCCAATAATGAATGTAACTGTACTGTATACCTAGATTGTACCAATAAACTCAATTTAAAAAAATAGGAGGCTGTTTCCTTGGCTTCTAGCAGAACAGAACAAAAGTATCCTTTTTCTAAGTCACAGAAGTGGATGTACAGGAGGAGGCACAGTGGACAGAGTGTATCACCTCAGGGCCGGGATTTAGCTCAGTGGTGCTACCGCCTGCCTCACGCACACACGAGGCCCAGAGTTAGATAACCGGACCCCCTCCACCCCACAAAAAAAAGAGTGTGAAGCCCTAGCTGGTGAGGGAGCTCCCTCAGGAGTGCCGATTCTGTTTTATTTTGTTAATATCGAGGCACAGGGCTGCACATGTACCTATGACCACAGAGAGATCCGCCAGCAATCTCTTTGGTAAGATTTTCATGAGAGTTGATTACAATAAAGGTAAGGTACTTATCTCTGTGCCTCTGCCTACCACATACCTTTTTTTTTTATTATTATTATTCCGCAAATCTTTTTTTTCTTTCTTTTTTAGCATTATTGTAAATAAAGCCTACACTTTTCCTCTATGGGTTAAGGGGATTGTGTGAATTTTCCAAAGTCAATATATAAAATGTTTGAGATAATTACTGCATTATAAAAATGTACACCTGTCTTCAAATTCTACTCCCTTAATCCTTAGGAAAATGCACAGTTAAAATGAAATGTTTGGGCCGGGGATTTAGTTCAGTGGTTCCTCCACCTGCCTCACAAGAAAGGACCCAAGTTTGATCCCTGGTACCAAAAAAAGGAGAAATGTTTCTCTCTATCCTTAAGAACTATGCCCAGGAACATGTAAAATAGGAGGAACAAAGGCCATATACCTAAAATAAAGATAGTAGACACTACCAGAAACTGTCATAGCTATGATTACTATGTCATAGATTACCATGAAGACTACTCATAGACCAATTTTTCCCTAAGGAAGGATAACGGAAGTGATTGTACATGAATATGTAAATGCAAGAGCTATAATGTGTTCAGTTCTAGCATCTCAAAATATTTTATAACATTAATGTTTCTATTCAAATATACTCAAACATTAGTATTCAGTTACTTTAGGTGCTTTTAAAAAGATTTAAATTACACACACACACACACACACACACATCAACTAGTCAGTTAATCCATGCTTTTCTGGCACTAAAAGAAAAAGAAAAATGGGGTAAGAAATTCTAAGTGAAAGAAATAGAGCAATAAAAGCATCAAATGTAGAAAAGGCATAGGAGGTATTTGCAGAAAACACATGTTGTACATATTAGTGGTGGAACAATTTACCTAAGAACAGTATGGTAGATTTGCAGGTTTTTCTAGGAAGTACTGGCTCGCAGGCAGCTTTCCAGGATGTGCCTCTATGCAGATCACAAACTATCCTGTGTAAAAAATTAACATAATGTTTAGATCAGAGACCTTCAAGCTCGATCCTCCATTTTAGCAGAATAGGAAGTTGCTATTCCAGCGAGGTTAAGGGGGGCGTTTGATGTTCACACAGCTCATTATTGATCCCCATACTGGAGTTTGTTACTCTGGTTGGAGAGGAAGCATTTTCCTTGGCCCTTAAATACTCTCAGTCCGCTGTCCCCTCCCTGCCCTCCCTCCTTCATACCAAAGTGTAGTGTCTCAAGCTGTCTCAACCAAGGGAAGGGTGTTTTCCCTGTAAGACGCTATCTGCTCACACTGGCCACTGTCTCTTCTAAGTCCTCATAAGCTCCAGTTTCTAACCAACTCCCGGACAGGTCTTTGTTGACCGAGAGGGTCAAAGCAGACTGTCACCACGAAAAGGAATTCATATCAAGAACCAAAGGCACTTTAGGTGCATTAAACCTAACTTCCTTAGACTTGACTCCCTCTAGAGTATGCTGAAGGAAAAGACTTGACCAGTAAATTCTTTTCTTCACACACATTTTAAAATACGGAAAGTTCCAGCTTCAATGCTACCCCTCCTCCTTAGAAAATTTTATGAGAGAAAAAAGACAAAACAAGTATGTCTTTCTTAATGGAGAGAGCTCAAATGTTTCTGTTGGGTGAACAATGATTAATACAGGCAACTCCTTCACCGGCTGGGGTCGGAATCCGAGCTCTCTGAGTAAGCTTACTAAATAGTGCTTCCGTGCATCAAAGTCCTCAAATCCAAAATCCACAATAACCACTTTTGGATGAGGCAGAGAGTTTCTTTTAATGAGTGCATAGTCAATAAATGCTATCAAAACAACTAACCTTATCGTGAGGCTTTAATTTCAACAATTTGCAATTCATTAACCCAACTCTGTAAGATTCAGCTTTTCGCATCTATAATGCGCACATAATCACTTGTAAGTATATAAATGTCACACATTGCTTTATAGAAAGATATATAAGGGGAGATAAAAATATACAGTTAATCTTTAAAGCATTATTAGAGTACACGACACATCTCACAGATCCCCCCATACACATCCTGCCCCTCTCTTCAAACACACGTACCCCGTCACTGTTGTTGCTTTCTGAAGCAGTTCTGCAAACCCTCTCCAAGAGCGTCTTTATAAGCTTAGATCACAATTACAGGGAAGGCTCTGTTGTACTGTCCGATGGGAAGGCGGGCTTGGAACACGTGACACTATGCCTTTCTCCGCCTCATTCCCCAGGTGTAGGACTGCACGACTTCCCTTTCCAAAAGTCAAAATGACAGCGAAAAGTAAGCATTTTGAATTGTCAGGAAAACAAGGCAGCCACCACAGCGCAACTGAAGTCACTCCCAGAACTGCTTCAGAATGTCAAGAAAGATAAAATAAGTGCGTGCAAATGGAGAGTGAGAGCGTGTTTCAAAGGAGATTAATGACGATATGTCTTTTAGTGTAAGAAACTTTTTAAAATTTTAACATTCACTGTGTTCTTGTTCATCCATATTGCTAAAAGAATGTAAAGTTGGGGACTTGCAGGTTGAAGATATCATTCAGGGGGCAGAGCATTTGCTTTACATGCACAAGGCCCAAGGTTCAGTCCCTCCCGGCTAACAACTGGGGACTTGCTAATTCTCCTAAAATTTCAACACTGAATATATTTAAAGGAGTTCTTCATTTGCTTTGCATTGTCAACCTCATGTAGTTATTC
The DNA here is from genome assembly GCF_012274545.1 of Fukomys damarensis. NCBI lineage: Eukaryota > Metazoa > Chordata > Mammalia > Rodentia > Bathyergidae > Fukomys > Fukomys damarensis. Next base: position 7,907,454 of record NW_022900926.1, read on the forward strand.
AACATAAAATTTTCTCAATTCACTAAAGCAGTATGTGTGCCAATGTTAACAGGAGTTTGAATGAAGTCCGCAAGAACAAGAACACTCATGCTGGGACAGTCCAGTTACATCAGATCTTTTTGTCCTTTCCTATTCTCTAGAAAACCAGCACATAGACTGACACAAGCTGCAACCACACATGCTTATGCAATAGCTTAGCATTTTGTCTGTAGGTAAATTTATAGCGCTACATATTTATTTGTAGATGTAACTACAGATGCGGTGTGTGGATACACATCCTAGCATTCCATTTGATGAGCTTTACTATCACGTGTTGACAGATCCCATGACTTCATTATTCTAGTACGGACCGCTCAAAATTCAACATCAACTGATTAACGCAGTAACATGGCTTGTCTGCTAATAGCAATAATTAACTCGATTGATTAATATGCACTAAGGGGCTCAAGGAACACCATGCTGTGGGCAACTGTTGGGGGCTCGTTATTTATGTAAACACTGAGCTGCACTGACCATTCATGTTCATCTCCTTAAAGGGTGCGAGGCAGAGCATTGCCCATCTTCCCCCAAACTGAGGGAAAAAAATCTTCCAGTTCTTCACAAGTTGCAAAATATAGTGACTAATCCTTATAATATGGCATTACGCAGTCATGGGATGACTCCTGATACCGAGAGATGATTTCGCTTCCCACAGATGGGCCAACTGGGCCTTCTGTTTATTTAAGTGACACTTGTTTGAAATGCCGGGTGCTTCTTATCCCTTTGAGTCACCCTGGTCTGAGTGCCTCTGCTCTGGCACTTCTAGCAGCTCATTAATTACTCACTGTAGCAAGGTCCTGCTGCTCTGTAACACCGGCCCTTGGTTGAGAAAGCACAACCCCTTGGTAGGACGAGGAGGCAGGACAACAGTAGTTTGGGTTCCTATGACAAAGGTCAATTATCTTAGCCTTACAGTTTCTCTAGGCATTCAAACCAGATAAGATAATTCATTGTATCTCTGAAGTTCTTTTCCAGAAAAATTCAGGAAGCACTTTCTTTTCTATTGCATTCATATTCAATTAACTGCTATTCAGAGAAGTTAAATGCAGTAATGGTTAAAGTTTCTGTAGAGATGGGTAATAAAAGAGGAAATAACCTCCCGGTTCACTTAGGCATAGTATCTACATCACAGACTGGCTCTCGGTCTGACCTCTGCTCCACTGTTGTTTTTGTCACTCCAAGGCCTGTTCTCTGCTCCCCCAAAAAATTTTTTTTTGGTACTGGGGATCGAACTCAGGACCTTGCGCTTGCTAGGCAGGTGGCGGTGCCACTGAGATAAATCCCCAGCCCTCTAAAAAATAAATTTTACTTATCTATTTTACTTATCTCACTATGTAGTTCAGGCTGGTCTTGAGCTCACTAGGTTGTCCAGGCTGGCTATGAACTCATTGATCTTCCTGCCTCAGCCTCCCAAGTGCTGGGATTACAGGCATGCACCAAAACAATAAAATAAAATAAATAAAATTGAACCCCTTCAGAAGTGAGGACTGTATTCTATATTTCCTATCTGTACCTCTTACTAAAATGCTCCACATATTTTGTGTAGGTGCTTATGGTATCTGGTATATCTCCCATTAAAAGTACAAATAAAAATTAGTCATAGTTCTATAAATCAATGTAGAGCCTTAAACAAGCATCCTTAATGACAACTAATATGTTTTTATGAAAACTTAATCTGTCAAACCAACCCAGCCGTCTATTTCAAGATGGCAGATCTACGAAACAGATATAATAACCACAATCCATATCAGTCTTAGAAATGTGTTCTTTTGTGTTGAGCTTGTCGGTAAAGAAACTATACATTCTTGAAATCAGTATTCCTCAATCCAAGAATCCCGTAAAAGGAATCCAAAGATCTCCATGATCTTAAGAACATCCACTCGCTCCCTTTATATGGACCCTAAGACACTCGGTTAAGCATTTGGATTAGCTCCGCCTGGTCCCTCCACCCTGGTTATCTTCTCTGAGATGGACGTTTCGCACCAGTCCTTTTGTAAACAAAGAGATTTAGTCATTGAGAATCATTCACTGATCTAGGCAAAGTCATGAGTCTCGATAATAAGAAGGCTGTGTCGGCTGGCTGGAGACCTACTGGCACCTTGGACCACATCCAGTAGGATGTTTGGGACCTATTTCTTACTGTACACCTTCTCCCTCTGTGTGTCTGTCTTCCCTGGTCACCCGAAGACGACTGTAAGGACTCAGACAGAGTGAGTTCCGCCAAGGTCACCAGACAAAAGGAATGGAATCTGAGTTGCTTGTGCCATATACAGGTGAATAGCCTTCTCCTCTGAGATTCTGATGGCTAATTCAGTAGAGCCTACACCTTAATTCTGGAATTTTTTTTCCAACAAAAACCTTAGATGTTTCTTATCTGTAGGGCCATTTGTGAGAATAGAACAAAGTTTCTTACTCCTGGGGGCACAGGAGACTTTCCAGGGGAGTGTTTAAATCCACCCATTCCCCAATCACCGGCTTTTGATGTCATTAGGTCGAAATGGAGCACATTCACCAGTGCATTTGAATGCTCTCTCAGATGCTAAGGAAGCAGCTTCTTAAACTGCGAAGTGCCTATGAATCGCCTGGGAAAAATGGTTAAAATAATTAAATTGCAATTTAGCAGTTCTAGGGTACAGCCTGCATTTTTTTGGTATGGGGATCAAACTCTGCCTTATGCTTGTGCTTGCGAGGCAGACAACACCACCACTGAGCTAAATCCCCGGCCCCAGCCTGAATTTTTAACAAATTTCCCTTGTAAATGACCAAGAACTCTTAGCAAGTATTGGGAATGGAGCCAGAAGTATGGTTAGTGCTTGTTCACTCATTGTGTTTCACACACACACACACACACACACACACACAATTTATATATTTTAGGCTCCAGTGGTGAGTAAGATGGGCAACATGGAAGAGAAGGTTAGGAGTAACCCGCTAACCTACACAGATGGAAAAATTATTCAGTAAATGCATGCGAGGATGTGTCACGGTGCCTAGCAATTGCTGTTGGATATGCAGGGAACACGGAGAGAGCAATTGTTCCATTGCTCTAGAAGAAAGAATTTCTACACCAGCCTTTCCTGCAACAGTCAAATTCAACACATGCACTGCCCCTTTCCTATATCTTCATAGATTCAGACTTCATTCACTTCGCTTAACACTAAATTCTGCAAAGACTGGGGCCTGAATTGAACTGAACAGACTCTGTTCATTTCTCCATAGCCTAAGAGTGACTTTATTCCAGTGACCAGCAAAGTACCCACAGCATAACATTCGTATGAATGACACATTGCTTTAGGTCTTCATCACAAATAAATTACGGGCTGCTGAGGATCTGTGCCTTTCATTTCACGGGTGGTCTTCTCACTACATGACTTACATTTGTACTTCACATAGTTGAGCACATGAACTCAGCATCTCACCGATCTGTCGCACAAAATTGAATCCAAGGGACTATTTTACATTGCAGCAATTTGAAAATAATAAATGAATAAATTTCAGCGGCACAATAATAGAGTAACACATAAACACACTGACTTATTTATTTGAACAGGCTATTATTTTTCTCTTCAGTATGACTGAAAACTAAAAATCAGGATCCGTTTTTACAGAAAATTCATATGGAGCTCTTTAGTTATAAGAACAAATATGAATTTCCCTTACCAAAAGAATTGTGGAAAGATTAGGTATTCTCTCTAGAGCATTCAAAACTCACCTGGCTAGAAAATAAGAAATATGTGAAAGTCAGTGAAGAATTGTTAAAGAAGGAGAATTACAGTGCTTAACCCAAGACAATGGCTAATCTCATAACGGCTTCAAACTTCATGAAGAATTCATAGTTGGAAATGTAATGAGGATCAAAAAGCAGTGTCTCCGGCCGGGGATGCAGCTCAGTGGATCTACTGCCTGCCTTTCAAGTGCAAGGTCCTGGTACCCCGCCCCGCACACACAGAAAAGCAGTGTTTCAGGAAGGTACTTACTGAAGGAATGTTTAAAAGTGAGTGGCTGAGTGAAATGTTCTCATGCATCAGAGATATGGAACAAGATGATGGATTTTAAAAACAGAATGAGTGATAAAACACTGAGTGCTGAACGGAACGGTTTTCAGGATCCTGGCGTAGTAAAAAGGGTCCTCACAGAAAGGAGGGATGGGTTTGGCCCAGACCTTGCCAGGGGGCCTTCACAAAATAAGGTCATAAAAGCTCGTGACAGCCGCAAGCTCTTCTGTTCTCGAATTTAATTTGCAAGTCAAATTAAACTAGAACACGACTAAAGAACCAAGAGTTTACTAATTTCTAGGTAAAGAACCCAGGTTTTGAAAATTTCAGCTCAGTGCAAAAATCTTATGTTGACTTTTGAAGGAAATGAAATGCGTTTTGTATTTCTGTTTTCTAAATTTGTTAATTTAAAAGTTTTTAATTCTTTATTTGTCTTGTGCTGGGGATTGAACCCAGAGCCTTGCTAGGCACCTGCCCTGCCACTGAGCTCACAGGCCCAGCCTGTTTGTATTTTCAGAGGTTTTGGAAGAAGATTCGACATTCTTTGCCCAAGAACTGTCCCGCAAAGGCATCCACATGAGCGTCTTCAGGGTGGTCAGATGTTCTCCTTCCTCGGGTCCAGGTGGCAGCTTAGGTCGCCTTGGGGAAGGATTCAGAGACTCCTCCGGCCACCAGAGCAGAGAGGTCGGCAAAGAGAACCTGGGTGGGAGAGACACCGCACCGCCAGGAGGTATCTGCCAGTGTGAAAGCTCAATCGAGTGATATCCATAGTGCTGTAAATAATTTCAGCCATGAGAATAAGGGAAAACTGTAATTACACATGCACTCAGAGACAGAGGAAGAGGGAAAGCAATCAATTATTATGTGTCTTTATGTATATTGAAACAATTATTTGGAAGAGTAATCCTCATTTACTGTAAACTAGACCAGACCTGAATTTCTAAACGTTATACTATGTCTCAGTCTGTTTCTGCCACTATAACAAAATATTAGACTGAGCAATTTAGAGACAATATAAATTTATTATACACAGTTCTGCAGGCTGGGAAGCCCAGTTTACTCTCTGCTTCACAGGTGGCACCTTCTTTCTGTGTTATTGTTTTGTAGCCAGGCTCTCACTATGTAGTTCTCGAGTACACTATGTAGCCCAGGCTGGCACAGAACTCGTGGAGATCCTCCTGCCTCAGCCTCTTGAGTGATGGATTTACGGCATGTGCCACCACACCCAGATCAAAAATAGTACCTTTTTGACATATCTTTACAGAGTGGAAAAGTCAAGGGAGGTCCTGGAGCTTCTTCTGTAAGGCACTGATCCAATTTATGGAGTCGGAACCCTCACTAATCAGTCACCAAAGGGCGCCCACCCGTCACACTGTCACACTGGGGATTAAAGTACCACCTAAAGACCACAGCACCACGAGTCTTAGTCTATTTTCTGTTGCTGTCATAGAATACATGAGACCAGGGATTCATCAGTGGAAAAGGTTTGTTCTAGCTCAGGGTTGGGGAAGTAGAAACGCAGTTGGAATCTTCCGTTGTCTCGTGAGGGTTTGTTCTGCGTGACGTCCTGGCAGAGAGGCAGGAGAAAGAAGCAGGCACGTGCAGAAAGGGCACATGCTCAGTAGAGCGGGGAGGAGCCAGGGTGGCTTCGTGGCCCGCATCTCTCATCACGACTAACTCGTTCTTGTGGGATTTACATCAGCCCCTTGAGGAGCTCGGAGTTCCCCCAAACCCAATTCCCTCTTAGAGGGTCCCCCGTCCCACCACACTGTCTCAGAACCAGTTTTCTCACACACGAATTTGGGGGTTCAATCCATGTTCAGCCAGAGAACCGTGGTTTTTGTTTCTTGTTTTTTTGAGACAGGCTCTCACTATGTAATTGAGACTGACCTAGAACTCACTATGTAGCCCAGGCTGGTCTCGAACTCACAGTGATCCTCCTGCCTCAGCCCCCCGAGTGCTGGGATTACAGGTGTGCACGACCATGCCCTGCTGAACCGTATATTTTTTAAATGGAAGATTCCAGATTATATATGACTTACCATGTTGCTTTTTAAAAATGCTGATTCTTAAAAGCATAATAATAAAATTTAATAATAAAGTCTCACAAAAGCAGTGTGTCATGCTTAAGTGAGTTGGAAAATCAAGTAAGACAAAGAAAGTAAATTCATTGCTTTACCTACCTCCTTTCCTAAACTCTTAAATTTATTTTGTAGGGCAAAATGGTTGTACCTTATATCATTAAATGTTAGAATTATGGAATTTGTATGTTTCTGCACACTAAAATGATAAGTCCTGTTAATGTCTTCTGGTGAGGAGGTACTTAGATGGGGTTTCCAGTCAATGAAATATCTTTTTCTTTCTTTCTTTATTTATTTTGGTACTGGGAATTGAACTCAGAACCTTGTGCTTGCAAGGCAGGTGCAGTGTCACTGAGCTAAATCCCCAGCCAATATTTGGAATGTCTTTGGGGGGGCAGGTTTCTGTCAATGAGGAGCCTTCTAGGTTATATTCACAAACATTAAGAAATGCTATAATGCTATCCTAGCTCCTGAGACAAGAAGAAACAGGAAATAATAGGCTAAAGTTAAATCTCTATAAGGAAAAGTTACATGATTTCCCACAGGATGAGAATGTCCTCAAGATTTTTTTCATGACTTCCAAATAATAAGTGCTCTTATGAAAGCCAAAGATGTGTCCCAGAAGTGTCCTGGAACTTTGCTGTTTGATATTTGGAGACTTCAAGTCTAGGATAGAAATTCAGTCCACAGGAAGAACTAATCTAGAACCCAAATACTCTCTGCTGGCAGTCAGATAGGGTATATAGTAAGCCTCTGTTTTACTTTTTTTGTTTCAAAGCAATGTCAATTTTCTGATTGGTAAAAGTCTTCAAAACATTGGCTTTTACTGAGATCCCTGATGTATACTGTACAGAAGCTCTGCTGTGGATTAAAGATAACCCACAATTCTTTGCAGAACCTCCTATCGAGAGATGGCTTCTGCTGGGTAAATCCTGGAATCGAGGCTGCCCCTGTGTTTTTCTTTGATTAAGAAAAGGTAGTAGAAATGACTGGAGGACTCTTCAGGGTTCTTTAGGCTTCCTCTCTCAGGTTCCTGGAACCCAGAGAGCCTGTGCTCTGAAGACGAAAAGCCTCCTGGGAAGAGGTGCCATCTTTGCTATCTCGGCTGACCTGGCTGAAGGCTGCCTATGAAGTGCCCCAGGAGAATCCAGAATGGTGGCCCATTCACCCATGAAGCTCCCCCATGTGAGCCCACCATTGACATTTTCAGCCACTGAATTTAGGAGTAGTTTGTCACAGAGCAATACATAACGGATATAAACTCTGTGGGAAGAAACTGCTTCATTTCCTCTTTCTCTTCTTGCCAAATGCTTCTCACCGAGGCTATCTCACCTACAAGTACAGTATACCGCATGCAAAATTGGAAAAAGTGGCAACTGCCTAGCGCCAAACATCAGAACCATCAGCCAACATGACTCTTCTTTTATTCTTCCCAATAGCTTGAAATTTCCCACATCCGGGACATACTCTACTGGGCCCATGGGAAATCAAATGTGTTTCCGGAAAGTAAAATGTATATGGAGGGAGAGAAGGAGAGAAGGGAATCAGACTGTAAGCAGGGTAGGTTCCAGAGTAGGGAGTGTCAAGCATGGGGAGGGCCGAGAGTCAGCGGGAGGCCCAGAGTGGAGCTGTCTGAGGCCCAGCACCCTTCTGGGAGAACTTGTCCCAGGGGAAGGGACTGACGGCAGGGGACGGAAGCAGTCAGACACCCACAAAGTTGACTGAGTCTCATTTCTTTGTTGGCCACTCTAACTTGTCCCAAACCCTGCAAGGAAACAGGAGAAACAAAATGTTGTTCTTCTCCCCTGAGAGGACTCTGCCCATCTTGCAGCTACAGAAAACTGGTCCAATCATTAACCTGCACAGACCCCCACATAGGAATCAGCCCTTGACAACATTCCCAGTCTGTCGACACAGACACAGTGAATTGGAGGAGGAGTAGGAGGAGGCCTGATAATGCTGGGCGGTCAGCTGCCTCCTTAGAGAACAGGCAGCCAACCACAGCCACTGAGCTCCACAAAACAAGACGACAGAGCTGAACCTCCACCTCAGACAGGGCCAGTCAAAGCCAAGGAAGTCATCCTTATCCACAGTAAGCTTCACCATCGGTGCCTTGAATGCTGTGAGCCCCAGACACAGCTTATCTCCTTCCCACCACCCACCTTGGAATCACCCTTCCCCTCCTGCGAGGAACACACAGCCCTAACCCCGCAAGGCTCTCACCACAGGGAAACCTGAATGGCTGACAGGTCTGCCTTGCCTATGAAAGTCAGTTCCCTGAGGACAGGCGCTAGTCTTCTAAGTCTTACCCTCCCCCGAAGGCCTGGCACAGAGCTTGCCGTGTGTTCAGTGAATGCTGAAATAAAAGTGGTCAGTCAGCCAAAAGTGGCTGCGCAGATGCATCAGTAACAACAAACAACAAACACTGAGAGGTTAGGGCACAGTGGAAACAGGTTTAGCTCTATTTTGTTTTTAAATATAAGGACTAGGAAGAGACGTTTCCTCAAACGTTTGTTGAGCGTTCCCTGATGTGCTCTTTTATTTCCGTCGTTTACTGTGACACCGCTTTTCATCAGAGCACCAAGGCAACCCACAAAGTCCTCCTTTCAACTTTCTTGCCTTAAAACTCCGCCTCGGTGTCCAGCCTGGAGTTCCACATAAAAGCCACCATCAGCAAACAGCCACCATTTATTCCTTTCCAATAAGGTACCTATGGATCACACAGGAAACAAAAATACAGTGCTCCTAAGACGTTCCTTCAAATCTCTGTCAGCTTTCATGGCTTTTCTGCCGCTCTTTCCTGACTGCTGTGTTTGTCCTTTCCCTGTGTGTGCTCGTTTCTGATTGCCTCGCATAACTTTGAATATGAACGTTGCTTTGGTCCCTGTCCTCCTGCTTCCTCTTGTTCAGTCTGGCTCAGCTGGTGCCCTTGCTCGGACACCTGTCGTGTGCCAGCGTCCTCACTTTCCATGCCTGGCCCCCTCCTCTGTACCCACAGGCAGGATAACACTAGTTTGGAGTCAGGCTCCAGCGCTGACACTTGTCTGTCACTTATGGACCCCACGAGCACTTCGGAAACACGCTTTTGTAAATGACCTTTTTCAATGGTGAGGACAGGGTGAAAGACAGCAACAGGCCGTACTGAGGAGCCCACGGAGTGGGCAGGACACCATTGTGACTGCCAGGCCCAAAGCGTTATGTAGATACAAGACTTGTGGAAATGGCTTGAGAGCTGGGAAGACCACTACTTGGCAGGCCTGCAGTAGCCCAGGGTTGCACCCACTTCCAGAATGATAGCAGCGAGGAAACGGCACCCCTGTTTGTTGCTGTGCTCTTAATCTCTGCAGGAACCCCCTCTGGAAACCAGAGGTAGGGTGCTCTGGGCAACACAGTCTTCGAAGTCCACATCCTGAGGGGCAAGAGAGACAGAGAAAATCCATCTTGGGTGTGATTCAGATACTCTCTACATGAGTGTGAGTGGCTTTTCCTTTCTAACTTCCGTTTTCTCATTTACAGAACAATGTTCTAAGATGATGCGTGCAAATGCACAGTGAAAGTCTCTCATTAATATTGTCCTCATCTAAAATTCCACACTGTAGTACTTTGATATCTTTGAGAGCAATTCCTCAGCCTAAAGCCCTGACCACAGCCACTCCAGCTGCACTAGTGACTTCCTGAAGAGCTTTCTGGAACAAAAGAGACACAGACATCAATCCTTATTTTTAAAAAGACATGTCTATGAAAAATAAAAACTGAGTATCTGACTTTCTATTCAAAAAGTGTAGGGAACCACCAGGCGTGGTGGCACACGTCTGTCATCCCAGCCCTCGGGAGGCTGAGGCAGGAGGATCGCTGTGAGTTCGAGACCAGCCTGGGCTGCATAGTGAGTCCCAGGTCAGTCGCAACTACACAGTGAGACCCTGCCTCAAAAAAAAAAAAAAAAAAAAAAAAAAAAAGTGTAAGGAGTAGGACTGGGGATATAGCTCAGTGGTTCCGCCACCTGCCTCACAAGCACAAAGACCCAAGTTCGATCCCCGGTAATATAAAAAGTAAGGAGTAGCATGCAATAAAAGAAAACCCCTCATTCAAGAAAGCCCAGTGTCTGTGATTCTTGACGACAAACCAACCTGAGTGATATCTCCAGAACACGTAGAGTGCTTTTCCCTGCTTCCTCTAGGGTCTGCCAAGAATCCGGGGTCTCACAGTTCTTCCTCCTGGGCACCTCAAAGGCTACAGATACGGAGAGAATGGACTAGTCCTGGAGTTACCTTCTTGGGACAAAGGCACCCTGAATTCGTGTAACGGGTTAGGCATTTCCAGAAAATCAACACATGTAGAAAGAGATTTCTAAATCTGGTCCTGTTCAATTAAACACCACTCTGTAAGTGAGAGTTGTGATGTCACACACCTAGAAATAGCACTGACGTTTGCAGCTGCAGATCTGTCTGTCTTTTTTGGGAGACATTGCCATTATTTCTGGAGCTAACAGGGACTGTGGAGATCACTTAGTTCAATTTTCTCATTCTTCAGATGGAGAAACCTGGGAAGCAATAAAAACACAGGAAAAGGGGGGCTCACTGTGCTCCCCAGATCCCTCATTTAGTTCCTTTTTACTGCAAAACACAGCCTCTTTACATTAAAGCACAACTGTAATCAAACACAACTTTGAGGAATTAAAATCTTTATAGCGAGTATTATTGGATATTCACTTTTTAACTGAGGCCAGCAATAAACTGATTTGTGAAAGAAGTTTTAAAATGTAGGCATATCAGGAAGTGCTTACCACAATTTTATAAATGTCCTAGAACTTCATCTGGGAGGAAGAACATTCTTTTCCTGCAGACAGAAACTAATCCATCATGGCCTTAATTTTCTTAATGCTATATAACCATTTAATCACTTTTTTTAAATGACTACAATCATTCTACGTCCTTTGTTCTCTAAAAATAGCAGTCACCCTTCATCTGCTCATTTGATGGCTTTTCAGATCTGTGTGCTGTGCGTTTCCTAGATGCCGTTAGCTGCACCAGTCACACAGACCCGGCCAGCAGTACCTTGCTTGACTTACTCCCTCCAATGCTTCCAGGGAGCCGAGCGTTTTCAGGATGTGCACACTAGCTCTGTGCTGGAATGACTGATGTCAGCTCTGGCTGTGCCAAACATCGCTCATCACTGCTCATTACAGCCCCTTCCACACCGTGGGGCTGGGGCTGGGGCTGCCGCACTGGAGCACGCCCCCTCCCACATATCTGATGTAGGGATTCAACAATATGCCAATCACTTTCTTCCCTTAAAGTGCCACTACTGCAGCGGATAAAAATAACGTGTTACTGTTGTCACTGCCCGGTGGGGGGAGGTGTGGAGAAGAGGCCACAGGAGATGTTTCAGTATCTAGACTGGACACAACCCTTTCTCATCATCCAAAGGATACTTCCAGCCTGAGTCTCTTGACCGCCTGCTTACCCAAATCCCCTGGGATTTCTTTTCTTTTCTTTCTTTCTTTTTCTAATAGAAAAACAAGAAGAAACTGTCCACCTCCACTCTGAGCCTAGGGCTGCTAACTTGCTTTGGATTTGAGCCTTGAAATCCATTTCCAGCTACAGCCTTCTTTGGGTGTTGGTTTCTTTACTGGAAGAAAAAAAAAGTAGGTTCTGTGTTGCACCAAATAGGCCATAATGTGTGTTCTGTGAGCTTCTAGGACAGTTGAGGGAGTTTAAGACTTGGCCAGGCAAGTAAACACACATTTAATAGTAAAAGAACACGGGTCAGAAAAAAGTTATTCTAAAGCACAGCAATGAGTTGGTTTAATGCCTCCCTTATGTTTCCTCTGAACACTGCCTATTCCTTGACAAACTTTTCCTGCCCACTACCTAGCACTTCTTCCCTAGGACGGCTCATGAACCACAGTCTCTCACTGGGTGTGCTTATTTATTTACACTGTCACTCCTGTTCCATCCAGACTAACGTACGTCTGCAGGGCACAGGGTAAAAAGTAAGTGTCTCTTTTCATGTTTATTTCCCCGAAGCTGTTCCCCAAATTGCTTTTTTACATCCCTTTTGCAATCTCACCCCGTCCAGCTCAAGTAACCCAGATTGGAAAGAAGACTCTGGAGTCATTTCAAAGGGAGCCTCCCATAGCCTGAAATCCACCACATTTTATGGTTCATATATTCAGGAACTGTGGTGCTAAGCAAGAAGGCCAGCAAGCTGATGAAGACAGGCACAGAAAAATAAGGGTGGCTTCTTCTCAAGACAATCACTGTTGGGATTATCTGGTTATCTGTGGCTTTTCTGGTTCAAAGTGATGAACTCACGTCACTCGCAACTAAACATTTTGCAACAACAGATGGGGACACTGTGTGTGTGTGTGTGTGTGTGTGTGTGTGTGTGTGCGCGCGCGCGCACAGTGCGGTGTGAAGAAGACAGTTCTCCCACAGAAAAAGGAAGGTTACAAATGGTAATTCTTATATGTAAGGGAAAACAATCATAAGGTAAAGGTGTTGATAACCTTTGTTCCTTTTCTGATTGATACTTACTGCCTTCCTTGCACTGTTAGGCATAAGGAAAATTCCACCTCTTGTCACAGTTCCAACAACACAAGTATGCAAAATAATACATGATATTTAACTATTGAATTAGCATCAAAAGGCCAGTCTCTCGGGTTCTAATTTTTAGCACCTTTAAAGGAATGTACAGTTCAATTTCCCTTCTTTTCACATTCAGGCCATCTCCTCTATCCCCATCCTCAATATGTCTCCAGGGACGTGTGACAGCCGGGAGTTCTGCAAACTTCAAAACAGGTTCTCTTCTGATTCACTGTCCTAAATTGAAGGCCATCCCGAAAATCTTTGTGGACGTCGGCAAGGTTTGTTTGGGCCATCTCCTGCCCCTAAATCAGCTGAGCATAAGAATTAGCAGAGCGTCTGTGAGTCAGGGACTTTTTCAAAGTGACCTCCCACAGGTCTGGTGCTGCATAAACCCCTAGCCAGGCAAAGTGGACTATATTCCCTCAGACACTCTGTTAAATACACATACGGCAGGTTTGTATTTAAAATGCTTTGTGAGCTTGTGACCTTCCGTTACATACTTCTCCAGTGACTCCCCGAGGCTCATCTGCTTCCGCTACTGGAGAGAAGAGGGAAACACTCAGAGTCATAGCAGGAACAGCCTGTGGTTCTGGGACCCCAAAGTGAGCCAGGGAACCTTGCTCTCGCCACCCCGGGCCCCCACTTGTTCTAGGAACAGAAGGCTCCTGGAACTTCTCCTCCTCCCCTGGGAAGGAGGACATCTTTGCACACAGAAGTCCCAGTTCTGCAGATGAGAAACCAAAATGCACAACAGATTGTCTGAGGCGTACTGGGAGATTCAGGGGCCCGGAAAGAGCTCCGAGCGAGGGCGAGCTGGCTACTGAGGGAGTCGCCCAAGGGGAGGAGGCATCGCCCGGAGCCTCGGCGGAGGCTGCTTTGGAAGAAAGCCCCGGCACAAAGCCCTTCGGAGCCGACCGAGCAGAGCGCACGCGCCTCCCTCCGGGCCCTCGCCCTCGGAGCAGGTATAGCGCGGCAGAGACGCCCCGGCGCGCGAGCTGAGCTCCATCGGACCCTGCCCGGCGCCCCACTGCAGCTACTTTTACTGAAAGAGAAGGAGAGAGAGAGGAGCAACAGAAGAGACGCTAAGGACAGAGTCTGCCGCCAGACACCCCCAGCGATTTGCCAAAGGGGCGAGGGGACCGCTGCCCGGGACCTGCAGCCCGGGTGCAGGAGCGCAGCACGAGGGGCCCCCA
>NW_022900926.1:7922470-7922809 GCF_012274545.1 Fukomys damarensis
GCGCGCACTGCTTTTGGTTCTGAGACACCCCGGTCCTCCGTTACACTTGCTCTGGGGATGAGTGCTTCACTTTTGGGATACCGACCGGGACCCCGAGCCCCAGGCAGACGGGATGGCCGGCTGACGGGATCCTTCTGACCCCCGGGCGCTTAGCGGGGCAGAGCGCCTGCCCACTCCACGCGCGGGGTCCAGTGGGTGTCAGAGTCCGCGGCTCCGTACACCCGGGGTGCGGGGTCCCCAGTTACTCTGGTTATCCGCGTGAGCACGTTCGCCATCCCAGGTCCTTGCAAGTGGGTCCCCAGGTCACACACACACACGGAGGGAGGAGTCCCCCAGAAC
>NW_022900926.1:7923137-7923728 GCF_012274545.1 Fukomys damarensis
GAGCGGGGTGTAGGGTGCAGCAGTTGCCTTGGCAGCTCGGAGCTTCGGGCTCCGGTTCCCCGGGGCGGATCCCCCGCGTCTAGCTCGCGAAGCCCCTCGGCAGGCAGAGGACAACCCGGGCTTGTGTGCCCTGGAAGTCTGGTCATCGCTCCCGGCCGCAGTTTGTCCTTGCCCTGCCTCTGCCTGGAGGGTCGCCTGGCTGGGCGCAGAGGCCTCGGCCAAGCGGCAGGGCGTCCGCTTTATTATTATTGGTCTCGGGATGCTTGTGGTCGTCCTGACTCCCACCCACCCCTCTTGGGCCATGCGCCGCGGCTCGGAAGGAGCAGACTGGGTGCGGGTGCCTTGCCTGCGGCTCACCCCCACCCCTATCCCGGCGTGAACCGTCCGGGTATCGCGTTGCGGGGTCACAGTGGGGAAGCTGAGGCCGGCAGGGCGCGCACAGCCCACTCCCACGAGGATCCCTCTCAGCTCACGCTTCTCGGGTGGGGCGGCGTCCGAGAGCCAGGGCGTCCCCGTCTGTGGGTTGGAGCCCCGTGTCTGACCGGACGCCATAAGCAGTCGCAGCCCGTGTGTTCCCATGTTCCGCGGCGA